>NW_023276807.1:19001269-19177160 GCF_003668045.3 Cricetulus griseus | reverse complement strand
ATAGATCCATACCTGTCACCATGCACAAAACTTAAGTGCAAATGCATCAAAGATCTCAGCATAAATCCAGCCACACTGAATCTTCTAGAAGAGAAAGTGTGAATTACCCTTGAACAAATTGGCACAGGAGACCACTTCCTGAACATTATGCCAGTAGCACAGACACTGAGGACTACAATTAATAAATGGGACCTCCTGAAACTGAGAAGCTTCTGCAAGGCAAAGAAAACAGTCAGTAGGACAAAACGACCACCCACAGAAAGGGAAACGATCTTCACTGATCCCAAATCTGACAGAGAACTGATTTCCAAAATATATAAGGAGCTCAAGAAGCTAGCCCCCAAAACACCAAACAATGAAATTAAAAAGTGGGTTGCAGAACTAAATAGGGAATTCTCAACAGAGGAATCTGAAATGGCTGAAAGACACTTAAGAAAGTGCTCAAAATCATTGGCCATCAGAGAAATGCAACTCAAAACTACTCTGAGATACCACCTCATGCCTGTCAGAATGCCTAAAATAAAAATATCAATGACAATCTATGCTGGAGAGGATGTGGAGAAAAAGGAACACTACTCCATTGCTGGTGGGAGTGCGAACTTGTAAGACCACTCTGGAAATCAGTATGGTGGTTGCTCAGAAAAATGGGAATCAGTCTACCTCAAGATCCAGCCATTCCCCTCTTGGGTATATACCCAAATAGGGCATGTACATACAACAAGGACATATGTTCAACCATGTTCATAGCAGCATTGTTTGTAATAGCCAGAACCTGGAAGCAACCTAGATGCCCCCTACTGAAGAATGGATTGAGAAAATGTGGCACAGCTATACAATGGAGTACTACTCAGCAGAAAAAAGCAATGGAATCTTGAAATTAGCAGGCAAATGGATGGAACTAGAGGAAACCATCCTGAGTGAGGTAACCCAGTCACAAAAAGACAAACATGGTATTTACTCACTGATATATGAATTTTAGACATAGAGCAAAGGATTACCAGTATATAATGCTCTTCACCAAATAAACAAGGAAACATGAAGGACTCTAAGGGATAAATGGTCCCCAGGAATGGATGTGGCATGAACTCCCGAACTAATTGGGGGCATGAGGGTAGGGGGGGAAAGAGCTGCTACAGTAACAGCAATAGAAGAGGAGTAGAGGAGAGGAAATGGAGAGGCAGAAATATTGAGTTGGGGGAAGAATAGAGGAAAGAGAGCAGGATGAGAGATACCATATTAGAGGGAGCCACTATAGGTCCGAGAAGAGATCTGGAACCAGGGAGATCTCCAGAGACCTACAAGGATGACACGATCTGACAAACCAGGCAATGGTGGAGAGGATAACCCAAAAGCCCTTCCCTAAAATGAGACTGATGACTTCTCTTTATGCCATCCTAGAGCCCTCACCCAGTGGCTGAAGGAAGCAGAGACAGACATCCACAAATATACACTGAGCTGAAATCTGGAATTTAGTTGAAGAGAGGGAGGAATGAAGAACGAAGGGGTCTGTACCAGGTTGGAGAAACCCACAGGAACAGTTGACCTGAACAATGGAGAGCACATGGACCCCAGATGCTGTTGGGGAGACCAGTACAAGACTGATCCAGACCCCTGAACATGGATGTCAATAAGGAGGCCTCTGCACTCCAGGGAGCCTCTGATGGTGGATTAGTATTTTTCCCTGGTGCAAGAAGTGATATACTCTGGCCCTGGACACATGGGGAAGGGCCCAGGCCCAGCACAGGAAGATTTGGTGGACTTTGCAGAGCCCCCATTGATGGCCCTACCCTGCCTGGGGAGTGGTGGGTGGATGGGGTGAAGAGTGGGCTGGATGTGGGGGAGGAGGGTTGGGAGTGAGGGGAGGGAGAGGGAGAAGGGACTTGAAATATGCTTGTTCCCTAACTAGAACTAAATATATATATATATATATATATATATATATATATATATATATATATATATTTGCAACACTAGTGTGGCTTGATAGGTTTAAAGAGTTAAAGAGACAGGATGTAAAGATTATTGAGCATAAATAGGTGTCTATTAGGATTGAGAAGGAAGAACAGGATAAGTACCCCATGATTCTGGCATCACTAACATTTTGGGGTCTGCAAGACAATCCAGGCTTTAACTTCACAGCTTCAGGCAATGACCTTTCTACTAAGCTTGCATTCAGTGAGACCTCTGACAGATGCTTGGCCTCAGCAGCTTTATTCCATAACTCCTTTCTTCTATCCTTATCAGTAAATCCAGAGCCATGTGGCTGAAACTGCCAAGTTCTGCTGCTGGAACATGGCTCACTCATTCAATTACATCTTCAGCAGCTTTCTGTCCTTCACTGCTTAAGCTTGGTTGAACTGAAAGTGAATCTCTAGACAAAGTTGGTCTCAAACTCAGAGATCAGTCAGCCTCTACCATCCCAGTTCTGGGATTAAAGGCGTACCCCACCACAGCTATATCTAAGCTTTTTTTAAGTTCCTTTTCACAATTTGGAAATTTAGCTGGGTAGTATCTTGCCCTGAGGTTATCAATCCCTTTATTCCATTTCTTAATCTTTTTATCTCCTTGAACATAGGATTTAGTTCCATTCTACTTTTGGTGTTCCATTTCTTCTTAAATTTTACATCTTGTAGTTTGTGATCATCAGATTGCTCCTTTTCATTATAAATCTTCATTAAAGTTTATAGTAATAACCTCAAAACAGAATCTCTACTAGGCTGTTTTAAGATTTCTTCTGACAATGGAACTAATCCAAACACTTCATCTTAGCCTCAGGCAGACTCCTTGAACAATGGCAAAAAGCAATGACTTTCTTCACCAAAATATCACAAGACCAGACTATAGGCCACATACTAACATTTTTGTCCTCTGAAATCTCTTGATCCCCACAGTTCATCAAATCACACTGAACACCACTGTCTCCCATGCTCCTACTAGAATGGTCCATTGAGCAATATTTAAAGCATCTTGCTACTTTACTAACCCTCATTCCCAAATTCCATATTACTCTAAACAAAATAATTGTCAGGCCTATCAAACATTACCCCTAGTCTCCCTGGTACCAACTTGTGTCTTAGAGTTTTATTGCTGTGAAGAAATAACATGACTAAATAACATGACCAAAGCAACTCTTACAAATAAAAAATAATCGAGGTGGCTTACAGTTCAGCCCTTTATCACCATAGCAGGGAACATGGCAGATTGTAGGCAGATACAGTGCTCTAGCAGTAGCTGAGAGTCCTACATCTTGCAGGCAAGCAGAAGTCAACTGAAATTCTCACTTATTAAAACTTAAGCAAAAGAGACTTCAAAGCCCTCCCCTACAATGACACACTTTCTCCAACAAGGCTACAACTACTTCTATAATACTAAACCCACTGCAACAAAGACACACATTCAAATACTGCCACTCCTTATGAGATTATGGGGACCAATTACCGTCAAACTACCACAAC
Organism: Cricetulus griseus; assembly: GCF_003668045.3. Taxonomy (NCBI): domain Eukaryota; kingdom Metazoa; phylum Chordata; class Mammalia; order Rodentia; family Cricetidae; genus Cricetulus; species Cricetulus griseus. The sequence continues at coordinate 19,173,705 of NW_023276807.1, read as the reverse complement.
CCTCAAAGACCAAGAGGCCTTCAAGTGTCAGTCCACATTATGAGCCTGTACATATCCTGCAGTGGCAAAAGGAGCCACAGACATCAACTTATAGCCCAATTGCAGCAGGGCCATGAACCCAAACATAGCTCCTGGCAGCAGAAAGCACCAGGAAAACAGCATGGACCTGGATGGCAGTGTAGACCTCCTGGATCAGCATGTCCCCTATGGTGGCAAATCCCTCAGAGACCAACATGTTCACAGGTATTAGCTGGGTATCCATAAGGCCTTCGTCATAATAGGATCCATAGATGACAACACAGACCCCATGATTATATCAGAAACACAGACCAAGACATGACCCTTGGCAGAAGCCCAGGCCCAAATACCACAATGTCCCCAAGTTGCAAGTAAGCCACCTACCTTATCAAACATACTTTAGATATGCCTCTCTCCCTAGAACATGAACCACTTTACCTATCTCTCAAACACACACTCTTCCACTCTGTACATAATAACCATTCCAGTGCCCAACAGCCTGGGGCCAGAGGTGCTATACAGGTTTGTGGTTGATTTCTGCTAATCACAGGCCTCTTGGTCTAGAGCTATGGCTGTACTCAGTGGGCCTGTGCAAGCCTAGAAGTGCTTCTATGTACTTTGGAGTAATTACTTAAACAACGAGTCTTACAGACTTCAATTTAAAATTTTAATATATATATATATATATATATATATATATATATATATATATACTAACATGGCCAACTCATGGAATTGCTAGCCTATATCCTTCTCATGTTCACTGAAATTAACTTCTTGGAAAAGGTACATTTTTCTGACATCTACTCCTCCTGTATGTTAATATACAACCTTTAAAAACATTCCTTCTGTCTATTAGTTATAGATTTGCAAGCAGTACACAGCATTTAGTAGTCCTTCTTAATTATGAGGTCATGCCAAGTTGCAAGTAAGCCACCTACCTTATCAAACATACTTTAGATATGCCTCTCTCCCTAGAACATGAACCACTTTACCTATCTCTCAAACACACACTCTTCCACTCTGTACATAATAACCATTCCAGTGCCCAACAGCCTGGGGCCAGAGGTGCTATACAGGTTTGTGGTTGATTTCTGCTAATCACAGGCCTCTTGGTCTAGAGCTATGGCTGTACTCAGTGGGCCTGTGCAAGCCTAGAAGTGCTTCTATGTACTTTGGAGTAATTACTTAAACAACGAGTCTTACAGACTTCAATTTAAAATTTTAATATATATATATATATATATATATATATATACTAACATGGCCAACTCATGGAATTGCTAGCCTATATCCTTCTCATGTTCACTGGAATTAACTTCTTGGAAAAGGTACATTTTTCTGACATCTACTCCTCCTGTATGTTAATATACAACCTTTAAAAACATTCCTTCTGTCTATTAGTTATAGATTTGCAAGCAGTACACAGCATTTAGTAGTCCTTCTTAATTATGAGGTCATGCCAAGTTGCTCAGTTATGCTATAGATGAATCATGTGGGAAATCTATATCTATTATTAAGTTAATCCCAGAAGACTTTTCTCTGTGGCCATAGATTAATATATCAGTCACCCTTCATCATAGAATCTTCATTCTGTAGTAGATGACTGTTAACCTACCTAGTCATGGTACAGAGGATGAGTGACTGTGGATTGCTCAACTATATTTGGGGTATCACAATCACACTAACTCACTCACTCCTCCCAAAGCTTAAGGGTCATTTCAAAAGTGGAAATACTGTAAGAAACTCACAAAAGTTACTGTTCTCTGCATAAAGCAGGGAAATTGTATATATGAACACACAATGGCTTTAAGAGATTATGAAACATTTGCCAATGCTCAAACCAGACAAAATTCTCAGAATAGTATGTAAAAAGGGCATATAATACCACCCTGAACTGTGGATTTATTGGCATTTCATAGCAGCTGGGCAACAGAGAAGTAGCTTTCTTTGTGTCTATGGATACTGGTCGGAATATCTTGCTCCAATAGAGGTTTGTACTTTTAAAATACATTGGCCACACTGGTGCAACTTGATAGGTTTCAAGGATAGTGAGCATAAATGGGGGTCTATTAGGATTGAGAAGGAAGAACAGGATTAAATATGACCTAAATAGTGTATAAAATCCTAAAGAATTAGTAAAGTATTTAAGTATGATGTTTGTAATTGAATTGCTCTTTTACTCACACTGTACTTCCAAGTGAGAAATTGTCAAGTTCTATTCTGCTTGTAGAATATCTTACACTTTTAAGAAGGCAAAATAATAAAATTCATGTTTTCTGTTTTATTCCTACTTGAAAATTTATATTTTTATTTTTTTGTCATATACTCTACACTGTTCTTAGTGCTAATAGTTTTGCATGTAGAATGAAGATGACAATAAACAGAGCATACAGATGGATAAAAAGCCTAATGGAAATTTCCTGATGCATAAAAACTACATGTTTCTGGAAATAAGAGTGAATTATACTTATTATTTATAGTTTAATTAGTGAAAGGCACATTTTCTTAATTTTCTTAATTTCATGTGACAGCACCATGCCCATCACAGTCCAATAGGATTTCTCTGATTTGATCTATTTGGACAGTAATTCCGTACCTAGTACATTATTCTAAGCAACAAAACAATCCCATATTATCTCCATTATTTTAAAAATGTAGATGTCACTGATCATTGCTCCCATGCTTTGAATGCGGTCGGATGTTCTCCAAAGCACAACTATAAATGTAAAATCACCAAAACACTGCACACATCTGTTACCTTCTCTACAGAAATTCTCTAAATACTTTGTAGAATCTGTCTTGTCCTTCTAAGTGTCACTTTATTATAAAAGAAATCTTAATGTGCTATTTATTTATGAATAAGGCAAATAACTTTTTGAATTTCTCTATTGGATTTTGATTCCAAGATGGTCAAGTTTTTTGTTTTCATTCAAATATGAATGATCAGGGTCACAAATACCCAGTTTAAGTGTAAGATGTAAAGGGTATGTCTTAGTTAGGGCTTTTATTGCTGTGAAGAGACACCAAGGCCATGGCAACTCTTACAAGTAAAACATTTAATTGGGGAATCTTGCTTATAGCTCCAGAGTTCTAGTCCATTATCATCATGACAAGGAGCTGGCAGTGTGCAGACAGACATCATCCTGGCTACCATCTTTATCAGAAGGCAACAGGAGGTGGACTATCTGTCAAGCTACGCAAAACTTGAACAAAAAAGACCTCAAAGCCTGTCCCCACAGTGTCACACTTCCTCTAACAAGGGCACACCTACTTCAACAAGGCCACATCTCCTAATAGTTTCACATCCTTTGGGATTATGGCGGCCAATTATGTAAAAACTACCACAGCTACATTTGTTCAGCTGATAATTTATTGTTAGACATCTAATATTATCTCATTTAAAGATAACTCCTAGTGTTAGATGCATATTGAGATATTTACATAGCTATATTTGAACCATCTTGGTACATAATCACTATGATTTGATCACACTGAGTCAATAAATATAAAAGAAATATAGAGTAAAATTTTTAACAGATTCAGAGAATATACTTGTGTAAAAACTACTCTCTGATTATTATCTGATATATGTGTTTATATACATATATGTAACAATAAATATATCAGTTATTGATGTCAAAAACTTTGTTTTATGAATCTTCTATTCTACATAATGTAGATAGTTTTTATTTTATAATATGTAAAGAAAAAGGCAGATATGTCAGGGCTACTCTCATAAAAGACTGGGGAAACTATAGTTCTATTGCTTAGAAAACTTTCTTTTTTTCACCCTAGTCTGTACCTGTACATGGTACATTCTTTTCAGGAAGAGAATGATCACATTATCCTTGTAAACTTGTATGACTCCAGAAATAATTTGAGTCTTTGACCTTCAAACGTTTGACTTTATATCTAATGATAGTTTTAAATTACCATTTTTTTCACTGGGTCAATGATAGTGAAATCATGATGAATAATATCTGAATGAACTTTTAGAAAGGGACCATTATCTTCCAATTTTGGATATGATAAAATTAATGTAGGAATTTATTTCCTTACCTAGCTCACAGTGTCACTTCCAAAAGAGCAAAAATAAAACCAAGAAATCTTATTTTAACAAGAAAATGTTACTGAAGCAATTGTGAGTGGAGTTGCTAATTCTGATTATAGTCACAAATACACTGTTCAGTGCAAAAAATGACAGATATTGAAAGCAAAGAAGATACCAAAATATTTCAGGTGTAGGAGACTAAAACAATACTGAAATTTTGGTGCAGTATGGGGAACTATCTAGAAGATCCTGAAATAAGACACCAGTTTAATAATACTATATTTGTTTGCATTGCTGATAACATAAATACTCCAAAAGTTTATTGGAAGTTTTAAGTGCATTAAAATGCATAAATGTATTATGCAATTGCCTGGCAAAGAACATATAAAATCCTAACTATGAAATTCTTTAAATTCAATGAATATTAAATCTATTAATGTGACATCTGTAAAACAGGTATTGCTACCTATTTTTAATATATAAGATTGATAATTAATGTAGCCTCTCCTCTGTTGCTTAGATTGTTAGTTTGTGTCATCTTTGTAGATCTCCAGACCTTTCTGTAGTGCCTGATTTCTCTGTAAACCCAAAATGTCTCCCTCTATTATGGTTTATCCTTTCTTGTTTTCTTCTGTTCTTCCCCTGACTCAAACTTTCTGCTCCCTCATGTCCTCCTCACCTCTCCTCTTCTCCCCTTCTCATTCTACTAGCTTCCTCCCCCACCTCCCTTGCTCCCAATTTGCTCAGGAGATCTTGTAACTTTCCCCTTCTCCAGGGGACCATGTATGTCTCTATTAGGGTCCTCCTTGATTACTGGCTTCTCTGGCAGTGTGGATTATAGGCTGGTATTCCTTTACTCTATGTACAAAATTCACATATGTGTGAGTACAAACAATGTTTGTCTTTTTGTGATTGGGTTACCTTGCTCAGAAGGGTTTCTTCTAGTTCCATCCATTTTCCTGCAAATTTCAAGATTCCATTGTTTTTTCTGCTGAGTAGTACTCCATTGTTTAAATGTAACACATTTTCTTTATCCATTCTTCAGTTGAGGGACATCTAGGTTGCTTCTGGGTTCTGGATATTATAAATAGTGCTGCTATGAACATCGTTGGACAGATGTACTTGTTGTATGAATGTGCATCATTTGGATACATGCCTAAGAGTGGAAGTGCTGGATCTTGTGGGAGATTGATTCCCTTTTCCCTGAGTAGTCACTATACTGATTTCCAAAGTGACTGTACAAGTTGACACTCTCAACAGCTGTGGAGACATGTTCCCCCTTCTCCACATCCTCTCCAGCATAAATGACCATTGATGTGTTTGATTTTAGCCATTCTAACAGGAGTAAGATGCTATCTCAGAGTTGTTTTGATTTTCATTTGAATTTACTTGATTTCCATGATGGCTAGGGATGTTGAACACTTTCTTTTGTTTCTTTCAGCTATTATACATTAATGAGATTGGTGACTGCCTTTTATGCCATCCTGTAGCCTTCATCTAGCAGCTGGTTGTAGTAGAAGCAGACACTCACAACTAATCACTGAACTGAACTGGCATCCAGTAATGGAGAATGAGTGATGGGCAAAGAGGTCCAGACCCGGCTGGTGAAACCTACAGAAACAGGTGACCTGAACAACAGGGAGGTCTTGTTACTCAGACTGATAGCTGGGATACCAGCATGGGACTAATACAGACCCCAGGAATGTGGGTTTCAGTGAGGAGACCTCAGAAATCTACAGGACCTCCTGTAATAGTTCAGTACTTATCTCTAGCATAGGTGTGGACTTTGGCAGCCCAATCCACATAGAGGGATACTCCCTGGGCCAAGACACACAGGGGTGGGCCTAGGCCCTATCCCAAAGGATATGATAGACCTAATGACCCCCTATGGAAGGCCTCACCCTCCCTGGGGAGAAGAAAGGATATGTGATAGTTATGGTGTTAGTTGAGCGGGGTATAGGGAAGGAGGGAAGGGAGTGAGTAATGGGATTGACATGTAAAACAATCGTTTCTAATTCAAATTAAAAAGAATATGTAAAAAATATGGATAATTAATTATGAACAAGTATACCAATAGCATAAATTTGTATGTGTTATACAAAATAAGTGAGAGGGATGACAGCATAGCTTACTTAAAAATCATTTTCTGTAGAAAGCCATTTTCAAATGTTAATGCGATGGGAGATGCCCTTCTGTATCTGTGAAAATATGTTTCTCTTATTAATTTCTGAATAAAGCTGTTTTGGCCAATGGACAGGCAGGATGTAGCCAGGCAGAAGTACAGGCGGGGACTAAATGACTAGAAGAATTCTGGGAAGGGGGCAGAGAGTGAGTTTCATGAGACATGGCATGGCATGTAGCTACCAGGAAGGTAGGCATTCCCAAGCAAGCCAACAACATGTGGAGATACACACATTAATACTTATAGGTTAATAATTAAGAGAGCAACAAATAAGAGGCATAAGCTATTGGTCAAACATTTTATAATTAATATAAAATTAATTGTGTGTGTGTTTACTTGGGACTAAAAAGCTGTGGATGAGGCATGAAAGAAACCTCCATCAACATTAATGGGAGTGGGGTGAGATTACAGGTGGCTACAAAATTGGAAGAGATGATTCACCTTCTCTTTGAATCTCTGGGTAACAAATAGTATAACAGCAAGCAGTAGAGCCTCCTATATTTCTCTTTCGTTCATGTCTAACTATCGACTATCCTTTTAAGAATAAGTTTTGTAGTTCACTACCAATTTATTTTATTTTATTATGGCACAGGTGTGTGGATTTCTTGTGCATTCAGGTGCATTTGTGTATACAACCAAGAGGAAAACCTTGGGTGGCATTACTCAAGGCTATCCACTTTTCTACTTTTAATTTTGACAGAAGGTTTCTCATTAACCATGTAAGGCAAGCCGCCTGGTTCTAGAGACAGCTGATCTCTGTCTCCTTGAGCTGTGATTACAACATTTGTGATAGCCTCTGCAATGAAATAAATTCAGGTCTGGTTGGCAATTCACAGCTTAATGATTCTGACTCTCGAGACACACATCCAATGAGCCATAATTGTCTTAAATATGTATGTACTTACACATATTCATATACATACACCAGTGTACAAACTTGATGTTTATCAGTAATAATTATCAACTGGACAAGATCAAGAGTCACCAAAACAAGTTCTAGACATGTTTACATATGGTTTTCTTGATTATGTCAAAAAGGGATGTCACACCTCAATAGAGGTAGCATTTTTCCCTTGCATGGTGTCCTAGGAGAAATAAAAAGGAGCAAGTGAGCTGACCACTTTCAGTCATCTTTCTCAGACACCTACCTGAAGATATAATGTGACAGGATTGCACAAGCACATGTTAATGGTAATGAATTGTATTCTTGACCCAAGAGGCAAAATAAAACATTTTTCTCTTAAACTGCTTGGTCAGGGTTATTTTATCACAAAAACTCTAATAGCACCTAAGGCAGAGTGTACATGGAGACATTCATAAATTCATCCATGCATTATTTAATACACTTATTGCTAATTTCACCTCTGTGCAAGTATCCTAGAGTACACTTCCACAAAACAAAGTCAACCTGTCAGTAGATGGTATCTCATGGGACCTCCATCTTATGTGCAATAAACCACTAATTGTAGCATACAGATGAAAAGCCCCAGGGTTTGCATCTTTTGGAAAATGTTAATATATGATTTAAGTTCATTGCCAGTAGCATACTGCCTAATAAATTGTATGAAAACAATAAAAATGGGATTCTGCTAGTAACCAGATTTCTATTACTATAATAAAATAAAATAAATTATTTTAACAAGAATAATGATTTTCTAGTTATATTCTTAATCATAATAATAATGATGATTCAATAACCATCACACCAAATGCTTTTGATTCTTACATGTTACAAGTCATAATTTTGATTTGAACTCCCCATATTTGCATTACTTGTGTGTATTTTAAAGATTCCGGTAATAACCATATATACTCTTTTACTTTTAGTGACTTCATTGTAGCTCCCTGAGCACCTTATATATTTTACAAGTCTCTCAAAGTATATCATCCAGATTACAGTACAATATTAACCTGCATTTTAGTATCAGAAGACTGTAAAATCCACTGCCTAGTGTTGCAGTGCTTGAAGGTACTTACAGGGTGTTTTATGTAGCATAATCTATTTACTAAAACTCACAGTGCCCCCTTTTTTTTTATGAGGTTCGGCAAGGATGACAGGTGTTGCTTAATGTTTCACTCTGGGAATTCTGCCTTGAGTAAAGTTGTCTGCATGTAAATCTATAAATATAGATTCAGTTGTTTAGAGGGTGAATTTCCTCCAATTATAACACTATTTAGTGTGAGGGTCACAAAAATATTTGCACTACAACAAAACGTACTGGAGTTGGATGACTCACTCAAGCTGGCTCCGAGTTAATATGTCAAAAGAAACCATTTCTTTTTTTTTTTTTTTTTTTTTTTTTAGTTTATCGAGACAAGGTTTCTCTGTGTATCTTTGGAGCCTATCCCGGCACTCACTCTGACCAGGCTTGCCTCGAACTCACAGAGATCTGCCTGCCTCTGCCTCCCAAGTGCTGGGATTAAAGGCGTGTGCCACCAACACCCGGCTTAAGACTGTTCATTTTTTATGCCATGATGTCAAATGCCAAACTCCTTGTTAGGAAGACTGTACAAAGAACACTCACATACAACTTTTTCTTTATATTCAAACTTACTCATCAAAAACTACTTAATTTTAATAATTGCTTTTACAGCTTCACTTTTTCTATGCTATGTAGGTGTGAATTTAGTCCAATATCAATATGTTACCTTAATCAACCACAGGTTTATTATATAAATGAATAAATATCTGAGCGCTCAAATGGCTAAGTATCTTCTTTGTTTTTAAGGAGAAACATAGTAACTGGTCATCTGCCCACTCATTCCATGTAGATACACTGTCCGTATACATATAATTCATCTTATCCCTAAGAATTAAGGTCACATCACCTTCTCACATTTCCATAAGTAGAATTTGATGCATAGAAAAATTTTACCCTGCAGTGGGAAGCATGGTGACCTTTTACGATAAACACATTTTCTTGTCTTAGAAAGTTGGCAATGTTAGTATAATTATTCTTGCTCTTTGATTAATTACATCAAAATAATTAGACATATGTTTCAGAGACAACATACCAAAGAAAATATTTAATTTCATGTTTCGAAAACACAATGTTCCTTTTAAATCTCTGCTTTTGTATGCACATGAGAGGTGCAGAAATCCATCGTTTATCAAATATTTACTGTGTTTATACTGTATATTAGCTTCACTTTTTAACATAAATCAAATTTATTAAAAAAATTCTCTGTCACCCCAGTGATTTAAAATTAAAGTAATAATTTGTCCTAGACTTATTGACTGAGCATTTCATACTCCTTTCCATAAGTCTTGTTGCATCTATAGCAACTATGTCTCAGCTTCAGGACTCTTAAGCTGGCTAAGACCAAATCAGAAGTGTAATTTTCTTTTCTGTAAGTGAAACTCAAGAATAAAAGATAAAAGCTAGAATGGGAATACACAGTGTCCCAGTGTTTTCATAAAGCAGAATTCCTTTAGCCCTCTTAAACACTGTTTGCAGACTGTGATCTTTCAACTGTGGACTGTCCTGTGAGTTCAGTAGGGATGACTATTGTCCTAGATACTGTGCATTAAAAAGACTTAAACTACTATCTCTTCTACTGGAGAGTTTTAACAGGAATCTCACCCAGGTTCTAAAGATGACTTTCCTTGTTTGGGAATTGGTTATGTGCTCTTGTCTAAAGGACATGGAATAAAACTCTTTAGGTAACTACAATATTGCTCACATCAAATTGCAGTAAATTGGAGGGATCAATGGGAGGTGAGCTCTAAAGTCTGCTCACTTTAGTTTGAAATCAATATTGATTTCTTAAGTTTTGCTTTTTAAACCTATTTCTTCTATGCCTCCACAAAAATAATGCATGTATTACTATGACAATTGTCTCATCTCTCATGAAGGCCATTGCTTATACAAGAAATGTACTATCTTCAGCAATGGTTGCCTTTAGACATCTCTAAAAAGGAGAAGGAAATTTGTACCAGTTGTATTATATTAGAAATTCAGAACAGTTGTCATCGTGCCCTGCACTACAATCTACATTACTAAAATTAGGATGCACATTTTGTAAGCCAAAATGTTGGAGGAATTAGACACATAGATGACTCATTTTACTGTTCCTTCTCAAAGATGAGAGGAACACTGCGAGGATTTCTGCCAGAAATTTGAAATCATCTGCCCTGTTCAACTTTGCATCCTAATGAGAAAAACAAGACTTAAGTAAACAACTCTCCACTAGGTAAAAGCAATAAAAATAAGAGACATTTCCAAATTATTCTTAATACTATCCCTTCATAGTATCCATTAAAAAGAAAACGTTTATAAATGTTCCAGAGAAATAATATAAGAAGTAGAATAAAATTTGTGATAGTAAAATACAATTAACACCACTTGTTTTGAGTAAGGAACCAAAGTATACAAGATAGAAAGTTGAATAGATCATAGATAGACAGACTGACAGACAGACAGAGAGATAGATGGTGAGGCTTCTTACAAAAAATTAAACCTAGAGAGAGTTTCTTTAGTGTGGCTTGAACTTCACTGTTTTGCTTTGAGGTTTCATACATCAGAGGAAACTTTGAAGTGTTCAGCTAAGTGCCTTATACCAATAATTTGTCACTGCATTCAGAGTGAGTGTTCTTCCACTTCATTCACAGCTGCCTTTCAGGTGTCTTTGTACAATCTGTCCCTCTATCTCACGTAAAGGTTGTTTATCAAAGCTGTTTCTTTCTCACTCTCCATGCTCCCCCAATAGATTCCATTGTCTCCCAAGCCAGAATCTCTGCAGTTATCGCCTGCCTGTAACTTTAAATGTATGATGAATTTTCCCTCTGGATGCTGAAGTGAGTATGAAATCAATCATCCATTGGGTTTAGAGCTAAATTTTCCCCACAACCTACAAATTTCACATTTATCTACCATTATTACTATTAGTATAAGTCATCATTACCTGCTGTCCTAATTTTCTGACATAACACTGACAAAAATGTAATTTGAGAGGAAAGCATATGTTTCTGCTTAGTGTCCATCATTGAGGGACATCAAGGCAGGAATCTGGAGGCAGGAAATTAAATAGAGGCTGTGGAGGAATGCTGCTCCCTGGCTTGCTCCCATCTTTATTATACAAAAATCACCATTTGTGCAGGGGTAGCAAAGCTCACAAGTTGTCAGGGTCCTTTGACACCCATCATAATCAAGGTGATACTCACAAATATTTCTCCATGCTCATCTGATGGAGGTAATTCCTCAAATTAGACTCCTCTTCGAGCATAACTAGAGTTTGTCAAGATGTAAAAACTAACCAACACACCCAATATCTGAAGTAGGAAATAAAAATGAAGGATTCTAATGTTCCTCACTCCATACACAGCCATACCCAATAACATTGTTCTGAATACTGTCACTTTAAAATATAGGAGAACCCCAGTGATATGACTTAACCATTGGCATTCCCAGTGTGCCCAGAATGAGCCCCTGTCTGAAATGAGCTCCACAACAGCCATCAAGGCCTTTAGAGTGTCACTGTCCTGTACACACATGGTGCAGCCTAGTTTTGAAAGTTGAATAGGTTTCTGTTTATTACTTTTTAACTTCTAGAAAGTAACATATAAAGTAACTTTGTTTCTGATAATTAGAAGTGTTTTTTCCTGAGTTGGGCTCAGTTTTTCCTTCCATGTCATATACCCTTCCCACTTCAGTGCCCATATTTGTTAAACATTATTAGTGTGATGTTTGATTTCAGTGTCAACTTGCCAGTGTCACAACAAACATTGGAAAAAAAGTTGGTATGGCTAAAGTTTCTTCACATTCACTTCCCCATCCTTAGACTTTACAGACCAGATCACAACTGTTGAGCTGAGAAGTAACAAAGAGCTGCACTATTGAGCATCAGATTGTGCAGTTTTACTCACAGCACAGATAATGGTAATAACTCAGGGGCATATGCTTTCCAAAAGAGTAACCTTTTGGAATTTGCTAGTGAGATGAAAACAGGAAATAGCAACAATCATTAATATTTTAGGAATCCAAAGAAAGCTTACTGAGACTTTTATTTCTATTTTGCACTCTATTAAATGAAACATTATACAGTGTATAAGCCAAAGGAAATCTTGTAGTTAAATTAGTTGGTAGAATGCTGAGAAGAAAAGATTAGTATTTAATGCAGTGGGACTCAGTGGTATATTCTATATTCTAATTCTTTTCTTTCCAACTTTTTTAATTTGAATTAGAAACAGCATTGTTTTACATGACAATCCCAGTTCCCTCTCCTGCTTGTCCTCCCTTACGCCCCGCTAACTAAAACAGTATCTGTCACTTATCTTTTCTGCTCCCCCTGGATGGTGAGGCCTTGGATAAGGTGTCATCAGAGTCTTTCGTATCCTTTGGGATAGGGCCTAGGCCCACCCCCGTGTGTCTTGGCTCAGGGAGTATTCCTCTATATGGACTGGGCTCCGAAAGTCGTCACCTATGGTAGGGATAAATACTGGATTTCTACAGGAGGTCCCATAGATTTCTGAAATTTCCTCACAGAAACCCATGTTCCTGGGGTCTGGATCAGTCCTATGCTGTTATTCCAGCTATCAGACTGGGGAGCAAGAGTTCCCGGATGTTCAGGTCAGCTGTTTCTGTGTGTTTCACCAGCCTGGTCTGGACCTCTGTGCTCTTCACAGGTACTTCTCTGCATCTGGGTTCCAGTTCAGATTGGTGATTAGTTATGGGTGTCTGCTTCTACTTCTACCCACTGCTGGATGAAGGCATATAAGTCAGTTATCAATCTTATAACCAGGGGAGAGCATTTAAGGTAGCCTCTCCACCGTTGCTGACATAGTTAACTGGTGTCATCTTTGTAGATCTCTAGACATTTCCCTAGTGCCTGATTTTTCTGTAAACCAAAAATTTCTCCCTCTATTATATCTCCATTCTTGTTATCATGTATTCTTCCTCTGACTCATACTTCGTGCTCCCTCTTGTCCTCAGCATCCCTCTTCTTCTCCCCTTCTCATTCTCCTAGCTCACTCCCCACTCTTCCCATACTCCCAATTCGCTCAACAGATCTTGAAACTCTGCCCCTTTCCAGGGGACCATATATGTCTCTCTTTGGGACCTCCTTTTTTATTTGCTTCTTTGGTAGCGTGGATTTAGGCTGGTATTCTTTACTCTACTAAAATCCGCATATGAGTGAGTACATATCATGTTTATCTTTTTGTGATTGGGTTACTGTAGGGAGACACCCTAGCCCAACCCAATAGTCATGGGACCAGTGCCAGGTGGACCCGGGACTCGCCCATAAGGGTGTGGTGAAGGAAATCTGGTGTGATGTAAGGGAGCTTCATAAGGGCTGCACCAGAAGACCCTAGCTCTCTTTCTGGCCACGCTTGCTGGGTTCCTGTAATCTCTCTCTGGCCCATGTCTTGCCCTGGTGTTTTCTTGATTAAAGAGGCTTCACCATCCCGGATCACAATTCATCTTTGAGCACACACTCCAACCCTTAATCTTCAGTTGGCGCCCAATGTGGGGCACCGCTGCGACCACTACAGCCAGGAAAGGCAGCCTAGCCCAGGAGCGGCAGGAAGCACCCAGCCTCGGCATTTCCACAGTGAGTTACCCATACTGCTTCTCCATTCCCTGAGGCTGGTATTGGTCTTTCCGGCCTGTCTGACTACCCCGCTCCCTGCGCAGCCAGTATCAGCGGTCCTTCCCTCCTGCCCGAATCCTGCCTCCCACGGTTGCCCTCAGCACTCCCTCGAACAGCGCCATCGAGCACAGCTAAGGCGCTTGGCTGGCACAGCAGAAGCCACCATTTGCGCTCCCACGGCACGGCCACCAGCGCCTCTCCACCCTGTGCCACCCGGACCTCTGACTACTGCCGCAGTATTTCCACACCGCTGGCGTGAGTTCCCCTTGCCTGTCCATCTGCCCACCCATCCGCCTGCCCACAGGAGACCCGGCTGCCTGGAGAGTTCTCCTGCGCACTCACTTTATCTACGTGTGCGTGCTTAGGGCCTGAACACAGGAGCTGCCTGCACGCACAGCAGAGGGTTTTCAGCTTTCATCTACAGGGAAAGCACTCCACCACTTCACGCTGCTACCATTCTCCTGTTCCCGCCTGCCTGTCTACACCTGCGGCCGCCATCTGTTGGGCCAGACCCTGGCAGGGTAAGCTTTTCAACTCTGTGGGCACAGCTACCTGCCTGACGCAAATATCCGCCAGGTACGTTCTAAAGAGTTCCTTAGGCAAAAGCAGATTTCTGAGTCCGATCCTACTCTAGATAGATGCGGCTTCGCCACCTGCTGGCCAGACATGGTTACTGCACCTGGAAATGGAATTACCAATAAATATGGCTACATTTCCTTTGCAGTTAGACATGTATAACATAACTTATGCTTATATGCATTCACTGCTGGAGGAGCAGGCTGACTTGCAAAATATTGGCTTATATGTCTTATTAGCTGTGACTTTATTGATTCACGTGTCGTTGTTCCTCAGGAACAGAAGGAAGTCTGATTTCTCCACCCACTTGCAGGACATACAAGCCTTACGTAGCCAGGTTCTAAATTAATCAAAACTTACCTATTCATTGCTTTTTGAGCTATTAGAACAAAAACTGGATAATAGGCTTCCTTCAATGTTCTATAGGATGCAGGCAGATCTGTCTACTACTCAAGCTGAAGTGCAGCACATTTATAACAACATGAAAGTAGACAGATGCTCCATCTTAGAGTCTTTACAGGCTGATCGGGCAAAGGACCATGATGAGATTCAGGAACCGAAATCTAGTTTAGGGATGCTACAAACTAAATAGGCTATAGACAATGGTGCCTTAATGGCTAGGCAGGCAGCAGACTGTGAATCGTTGGAGACGGCATGCAGCCGCTTAGAAACTCAGCTAGGCTCTCTCCCCTATTCGTTTGTTACTAAGGTACAAAATACCCAGAATAGGCTTCAACAATCAGATAATGCCATTAAATCAATGGCTGGGAAATGTGAGAGGGACTATAATGAACTTAGAACTGAGTTTCAAAGCTTACAGGAGGAGTTACAGACCAGGGTCACCAAACTGGAAATGTCTACTGAGTTCATGGCAGAGATGAATCGCAACCTTGATTCTAAATTTCAATCTCTGGATGGCTATTTCCAGGCCACCCAAATGCTAGCTAGGGATGAACATATTACCCGTCTAGAAAATCTTACAGGAGAATTGTCGAAGCAAATCGTGGATTCCACATCACACCTTGAATCTTTTATGGTGGATGAGATTAAAGCCTCTCATGAGGAAATTCTGACCAGACTGACATATCTTGAACAAGAAGACACTGACTCACTCCGATCCGAGATGCACAATTCGAGAAGGTATTTCAATCACCCTAAAGCGGTTACACACACACCTTTAGTCTACCCGGCCATGGTGGTGGACAAGCAATCATCTAAAGAACACTCCCAGGGGCAGACAGCATATACGTGGCAACCAACCCAATTAAAGGATCTTAGGCATATTAAAGAATCAGTTGTCTCATATGGTCTTCATAGCCCATATGTAAAACAGCTGCTGCATTCATGGGCCACCTTTAACA
The DNA here is from genome assembly GCF_003668045.3 of Cricetulus griseus. Classification (NCBI taxonomy): domain Eukaryota; kingdom Metazoa; phylum Chordata; class Mammalia; order Rodentia; family Cricetidae; genus Cricetulus; species Cricetulus griseus. The sequence goes on along the minus strand of NW_023276807.1, from coordinate 19,157,924 downwards.
GGGTGACGCCCGCAGATTGGGTAGGATTGGCATCAGCTGTCCTTGAGAATTCTTGCCTAATTGAATGGAGGGCATTATTCAGGGAAGAAGGCAGACTCCTAGAACGGCAAGCCGCCAGGGACGGAGTTGATGCACCCCTCCAAAAAATCCTAGAAGGTATTTATGCTGACCCACAGATTCAGGCTGAATATGATGACCATATGCTGTCCCTATGCAGGACAGCAGCACTAAATGTATGGGACAAGGTTCGTGAATCAGGAGAACAACTAGAAGCTTTTGCGAAAATAGAACAGGGACAAACAGAACCATTTAAAGACTTCTTAGACAGATTGACCAGAGCAGTAGACAAACAGGTAGCAGATCCAACGATACGACATTCAATTGTGTATAGCTTAGCTTATGACAGTGCAAACCCAATGTGCAAAAGAATACTTTTGCCTCTAAAGATTAGATCAGCTCCACTAGAAGAATGGGTTCTGCATACTGCCCATGTTGACTGTAACATACGAGATGCTGGAATCTGGGCAGGAGAAGCTGTACCAAGAGGTTTCAACAGACAACAAGAGATTAGAAAAGATAGCAACAGAAAGACTTGGGAAGGAAGAGCACCTTACAGGGGCTCACACAGGTACCGAGAGGCCAGTGCTCATCGCCACCATGACCCAGAGCCTTCCGCATAGGAAGAGCACGCTTCAGGAGTCCACGGAGGCATCAGGAGAATAGATGTTTTAGCTGTGGTAAAATAGGACATATAAGGAGAATTTGGTGCCGGGAAACTCGGAAGGGGGCCTCAAGCAGGCCCCTGTCCCGAGAACAGTTTGATCATTCCCAGTAACAGTGGAAGACAATATCTCGAAGGACGAATAGATAGTTCCTTGCCTATGGTGGAAAATGATACTGCTCTAGAGGGTAGTTTGAATAGTAATGAAGAATCACATGTGACTGGTGAAAATGAGAAACGCATATTTTGGCAATCTTCTATTAATGATAAAAGGCCTCAGTTGAAAATTAAAATTATTAATAAAGTTATTTCTGGCTTAGTGGACACTGGAGATGACGTAACTATTATCACTCAGAAAAGTTGGCCTAAAAATAATGGCCACTTAAAGAGGCAAATGTACAATTTTTAGGAATTGGAACTCTATCTAGAGTTCGACGGAGTCTTAACTTGGTGGTCTGTATTGGACTGGAAGGACAAAAAGGAATACTGAAACCTTACGTAGCAGATATTGCTATAAATTTATGGGGTCGTGATTTATTACTGCAATGGAATACTCAAATTAACATCCCTCCACTGTCAGATACAAATTCTATACAATCGCTGGATAGTAGAAAGGATCGGGTAAGATGCCATAGAAAATGGTTACCAATTATCCAGGCTGTACAGACACTAAATACAAATGACAGGCCTTCAGAGGAACCAAAGGCCCTGCCATTGAAATGGCTTACAGATGAACCAGTCTGGATAGGGCAATGGCATTTGACCTCTGAAAAGCTTGAGGCTCTAGAAAAGTTAGTAAAGGAACAGCTAGAGGCTGGTCACATAGAGCAATCTACCAACCCTTGGAATTCTCCTGTATTTGTCATCAAGAAGAAGTCAGGCAACTGGAGAATGCTGACAGACCTGAGAGCCATAAATAAGGTAATTCAGCCTATGGGCGCTCTACAGCCTGGAATGCCATTGCCTTCCTTAATACCTAAAGGATGGCTGATCGATCATAGTAATTGACCCGAAAGACTGCTTCTTCACTATACCATTACAAGAAAGCGATAGAGAGAAGTTTGCATTTACAGTGCCAACTCTTAATAACTCACAGCCCTAATAGCTCACAGCCAGTTCGAAGATACCAATGGAAGGTTTTACCTCAGGGTGAAAGACCCGCTCGAAATGCCCCTGAGCCCCCTGCCCCGAAGCTGCCGGGGCCTCCCAAGCCTTCAGCCCGGCAGGGCTCGCGCCCCCGGCCCGCCCCGTCTGGCACTGCGCCTCGGGGCTGGGGCCGAGCAACGAGCACCAGGTAGGCTGGGCCGAGCAACGAGCACCGGGTGGGCCGGCCCGAGAACGAGCACCAGGTGGGCCAGCCCGAGAACGAGCACCGGGTGGGCCAGCACGAGGGCGAGCACCAGGTGGGTCGGCACGAGAACAAACACCGAGTGAGCCGGCCTGGAGCCCTGCCCCTGAGCCCCCGCCCCGCCCGAAGAGAAACACTCCGTCCCAAGGTCTCCGCCCCCAAGGTCAGCCATCAGGAAGGGGGGGGGAATTGAGTCTGCTGTACCAGACACCAGACCTTGAGAATATGCTGATCTGGAATGGCTCTGTGTCTCATTTGAACCATCCAATGGAAATGATTCTGTATTTCGCCTCATTTGAAAGACTCTGTGTTTCACCTCATTTGAATAACTCTGTACTTTGCCTCATTTGAATAACCCTGTATAGCGCCTCATATACATTGACCAATGGGAATAGCTCTGTATAATGCCTCATTAGAATTATCCAATAGAATCCCTGCTCCTAGCTTGCGCCTTTTTCCTATATAAGGACCCCTTTTCCCTTGGCTCGGGGCGCTTAGCCACACAGAAGCTAAGTCGCCCCAGGTACCTGCGTCTCCAATAAAGCCTCTTGTTTTTTACATCCAGTTCGTGGCCTCGCTGATTCCTGGGTGTGTGGGTCTCCCTCTACGAAAGTGCCTCTTCGGGGTCTTTCAAGGGGATGCTAAATAGCCCTACCTTGTGTCAACAATTTGTACAACAACCTTTGGAAATAATTTGCAAAAAAATTCCGCAATCTCTTGTTTATCATTATATGGATGATACTCTTTTAGCAGATTCTAGTGAGGAAACTTTGGAACGTATGTTTAAAATGGTGAAGGAGGTTCTGCCTAGATGGGGTTTACAAATTGCCCCAGAAAAGATACAAAGAGGAGATTCTATTAACTATTTAGGATTTAAGATAGACTTACAAAAAAATCAGACCTCAAAAGGTACGAATTAGTAGGGACCATTATCAAACCCTTAACAGTCTTCAGAAGCTACTAGGAGAAATTTCTCAATTACAGACGATTATTGGTGTGGAAGGACGGGACTTAAAGCATTTAAAAATGGCACTAAAAGGTGATAAGGACTTAAACAGTCCACAAATATTATCTGCTGAGGCAGAAAAAGAGCTACAATGGGTAGAAAACAGAATATTGGATGCAGATGTAGATAGAATAAACATTGATCTAGACTGTATTCTGGTTATCTTGCCATCCAGAGAATACCCTTCTGGGATTCTGATGCAAAGGGAAGACACTATATTGGAATGGATATTCCTGCCACTTAAGCAGAACAAAAAGTTAAAGACGTATATAGAAAAGATTTCTGATTTGATTTTAAAGGGCAAATTAAGACTTTGTCAGTTGACTGGGAAAGACCCAGCAGAGATTATAGTACCTTTAACTAATGATGAAATTTCTTCCTTATGGAAGGATAATGAATATTGGCAGATAGCTCTCACTGACTTTTGGGGAACAATTAGCAATAACTATCCCAAAACCGACAGAATTAAATTCATAAAAAAGACAGTTTGGATTCTTCCACGCATTGTAAGACAAACTCCCATTTCTGGAGTTCTTGCTTTCTACACTGATGCTAACAAAACAGGTAAGGCTGGTTATAAAGCAGGTGAGGTGAGTAAAGTAGTACAAAGTCCATATACATATGTACAGAAAGCAGAATTATATGCAATTCTTATGGTGCTTATGGATTTTATGGAACCTCTTAATATAGTTACTGATTCCCAATATGCAGAGAGAGTTGTCTTGCACATAGAGACTGCAGAATTCGTCCCTGATGATACTGAACTAACCTCGTTGTTCTTGTAGTTACAGGAAACAATCAGAAACAGAAGTAACCCACTGTACATTACGCATATCACATCCCATACACGTCTGCCAGGCCCACTGACACAAGGCAATGACGAGATTGATCGTTTATTGATTGGCACTGTCCTAGAAGCCTCAGAATTTCATAAAAAGCATCATGTAAATAGCAAGGGTTTAAAGAAGGACTTCTCCATCACTTGGCAACAAGCCAAGGAGATAGTGAGAAACTGTCCTACTTGTTCCTTTTATAACCAAACTCCACTGCCAGCAGGATGTAATCCTAAAGGCCTTCGGAGGAATGAGATCTGGCAAATGGATGTCTTTCATTTTACAGAATTTGGAAATTTTTAATATGTGCATCATACCATTGACACATTCTCAGGTTTCCAATGGGCTACTGCTCTCAACTCTGAAAAAGCTGATTCCATTATTACACACCTACTGGAGGTGATGGCAGTTATGGGTATACCGGTGCAGATAAAAACTGACAATGCTCCAGCATCTGTCTCCACAAAAATGAAACAGTTCTTCAAATATTATAACATTAAGCATGTCACAGGTATACCATATAACCCTACAGGACAAGCAGTCATTGAAAGGTCTAACAGAACACTTAAGGAGATGCTCCATAGGCAAGCTGGTAAGTCGAAACCCCCCGAATATAGATTGCATAATGCTCTATTAACGCTAAACTTTCTTAATGCCAATGACAGTGGACAAACAGCTGCGGAAAGACACTGGACTATGGAAAAAAAAACTGCTGAACTGAACCAACCAGTGTATTTCAAAGATGTGCTGACCTCGGTATGGAAACCTGGACATGTGTTAAGTTGGGGTAGGGGTTTTGCATTTGTCTCCACAGGAGAAGAAAATCTTTGGATACAATCAAAATTGATCAAGATTAGAGTTGAGGAAGACAACCTTCTCGACAAGGATGACTGACAGGTATTTACTGAGGAACCCTCCTCCAGAAGTCAAAGGACACTACATGTCTGGATACTTAAGGAAAGAACCTAGCTATAACCATCGAACAAAAGGAACGTGCCATATGGTAAAATTTACAGCTGTCTCTCAAATAACTCTATTTCTCTTCATTTCCTAGTCCCTATTCAATTAAATCGATGCTGGATTTAGAGTTGGATTTGGCTTTCCTACTTAAAATCCAAGCATGTTATTTAACAACATTTTAAAATTTCTGTGTTATATCAAGAAGCCAATTGCTGTAATACAGAAGAAATGAAGAATAAGAGGACTAGCTTTGTCTTTCTTGGCTTTTTCTTTCAAGGCCTACACCTGCTCATAATTGTTGTTCTTCCAGGATTGCTTTTCCCAGTACACTATTACACAATGACTATTATCGTCCCATTTCAGCACGAAGTAGCCTGGGTGTCTCCCCCTTTGTCTTCCTTATTCTCTCTTGAGCCGAGATTTCCCTTCCTACTTATTTTCTCTGCCCTCCAGCCCTGGATATCCCTCTACTGCCTAGCTAATGGCCGTTCAGGTCTTCATTATAACAAACAGGTACTGCCTTAGGCAGGTAAATCAAAATAAATGCAATACATTTTTACATAGTTAAACAAATGTAGCATAAACCATTGTAACACATCTTTACTTAGTTAAACACACATTCTATTCTACAACATACAAATATTCTATAAATAATGCACTTATAAATTTTCAGAATGCATGTTAAATTTCTAACCTTTATATACACATATAATATCAAATTCAAATTACATATTTATAAATATAATTATATATGTATAATTCCAAGACATAAAAGATAAATATGTATATACTTATAAACATATGTGATATGCATATGTTTATAAATATATAAATAAAGCTTACAGAAATCCCTAAGAGATAAAAGGAAGTATCCTTGAATTGGAAAAGTCATTTTATTTTTTCTACATATGGACAGTAAGGATTTATTGTGCTGTTGCTATTTTTTTTTAATTAAAATGATCCTTGTAGACTCATAGATGGGAATGAGGGGTTAAACAATGAGTGAGAATAAAAACTTGTGAGGAAGGACATGGCTAGCAGGAGCAATAGCCCAGGGATATTCCTGCTAGATTTAGCATAGACTTGGCTCAAGTCCTTTATGATATAAGCAAATTGTTATATCACACTCAGTCTGCCCAAGCCAAATTGGCTCTGCCTCCCTGTCCCAACCTCCACAGACTGATACTTCAGAACTGACATTTGTTCTTTCATGCCTTAAACTGTTTTATTCCAGTGTTGCTCGCAGAGGTAAAAAAAAAGTAACCAATGTGATTGCTGATGTTGGGTAGTAATATTTATTGAATTTCCAATACATACCTATATGCACACACATTTATGTTTATGCACACCTTTAATAGACATAGAGATGTGTAAGTTACCTGTTTGGAGGTCAGATCTAAGACAGTAGTCATAGTATTAACACAGCAGTAGTCTGCAAGAGTAACTACCCATGAGTGGTAGGAATGAAAATGTCTTAGACCTACTAATAAAGAGTCATTAGCACTCATTTGCACTTTAAAATATCATTTTTTCAAAATTACAAAGTACAAAATTACAAATGTGCAAACAAGAAAGTAAACAAATGCTGTTTCTTGCCATTTAGAGATTCTAATAAACGAGATAAAAAAATATGTCTGTTCAGTGATGAATTCTCCTCTTTGAAATTTTATCATGTAAAAGGAATACTCCAAATCTCTTCATACATCTATGAATTATTCAGTACTCTTAATCCTTGTCCCTGTTTAGGTTGTTTTACCACTCTCTACATAGAATTCAAGTTAAATTAGGACTTTATATACTCATATTTTGAGCCTGTTTTCATGCTTTTAAATGAGAAAGCAAAAGGATAAATAATTGCATAGCTAATAATAGGTTGAGAAATAAAATAGGGTATAGGCACATGCCCTGCAGGACACACCATGACATTATCACTGTAATTGAAATAATTCCTGATGAATCAGATACAAGATGACCAGGTTGTTTTCAATCAATTTTGTATCTAACAGAGGATAATCACTATTTATGCTAATGACCTACTTGTGCCCTCAAAGTGATACTTGGTACTTTCCCCAGCAATACAGGAAGACATCAATTGATGAAAAATATTAGGGGAGAACATTTATCCTGTTTTGATTCCCTGGGTGTTTTGAGTCACTAGAAGTAACAGTGGACACTGGGCTAATTCTGGTTGATTTGATGAACATATAATAACTAGAGAGACTACACATGTCATAAAAGCCAAGACATAAGAGCATTCCTAAATTCCATGTAGAAATTGATAATACAACAACGTACATTTTTAATACAATATTTCAGTATGTTAGACAATTACAAAAAGGGAACACATTTTTCTTATTACATAGCATTTTGACTTCATTAAATAATTAACTGAGAAAATGTTTTCTTATTACTTAAATATAAATAATATTAAGTAAAAAGGAATCAATAATATCAGTGATAGTGAGAAAGCTACTTTTAGATTTTGTCTGAATATTTCAACCTTTCTCATGCTTACAAGTTGTCTCATATCTTGTCTGAAGTACTAAATAATTCTTAACTAATTGTATGATCATCACAAAACTAGCATAAAAAGACACAGAATCCAGGGAAAATGCTATTCAGAGAGATGAGAACCCCATGTGCATGATTTTCTTTGAATGGTATCTTGAGTTCAAAATCACCCTGATACCCAGAAATATCAATTCATCTAGATTTCTTATCAATGTCATAGTGAAATGTCATCTTGCATTGTCTCTCTCTGTTTTAATCTCTCTTTCTCTCATGCACTTTATTGCTCTTTCTCTGTCTGTCTGTCTATCTATCTATCTATCTATCTATCTATCTATCTATCATCTATCTATCTATCTATCTATCTATCATCTATCTATCTATCGGTCAATCTATCTATCTATAATCTATATGTTTGTGTCCTTTCTGTCTCTGTCTTTGGCTTTCTCTGTCTCTGTTTATTCCCTTTCTCTATGTTAATAATTTACTTAGCTTTGCACAGCATCCAATCAAAATTGTAAATCTGAAGTCCAGTTAACTAGACCAGGAGATGAAATAGAAAATTTATATTTCTTCTTAAATTAGACAACAAATTCATCTAATCTAAAAAATTCAGAATGAAATATTGACTTCATGAATTTGCCTCTAAATGCATACTGTCTGAAATAGTGGAGATATATATGAAATCAAAATCCAATTTGTTTTAGAGATGAAGGAAAAGAAAATTGAAACAAATGAGAATATTACAAACTAGTAAAAATATCACATTTTATTTTATTTTACTTATAGATGGCTAACTTCCATCTTCTCATCTTCTTACAAATTACAATCTTGAATCCTGCCTAAGACACAAATTATGAACTATATATGAGAATTTCCCAGTTATATAACAACATGTAAAAGTTTTGAAAATGGTGTTCTACTGTATCTGAAATAAATGCCAGTTTCCAAGATAATGAAATATTATGTGTAAACATTATTTTTTTCAAAATTTATCTTATAGCATTTTATTTAATGTTTTTCCAGCTGTAGTAAAAATTAAATCATTATATATTAAATATGGATGTTACTATAATAAAATTTGATTTTACATTAAATTGCTAAAATTACACAAATTGAATTATAACTCTACCTGACAATTTAATCTTATTTATTCAACAAAGTTAAGATGTTGTGAATTTATTCCAAAGATGTGGCTCATCTCTTATTTAGCTAAGATATAGCTATATATCAGAAAAGGAGGAAACATTCTGTATTACAATGACTCTTCTTTTAATCAAAACAACAAAACAAGAATATAATAATGATAAACATAAATTTGCATGATGATTGATTGAGTGAAACAGTCAACAGATTGATAGATGGTTCCACTTTTTGCCTGTGCAGAAGACCTGCTTTAGTTCCCAGCAGGTAACTCATAATTGTTTGTAACTCTGACTCCAGGGTATCTAACACCTCTTCTGACTTCTCCTAGAGCAGATGCTTCAGTTGGAAGGAAATAGCTACAAAGCACACCTAAAGACAAATGATGGGGAGAATATTTCAGGCAAAGGATGTAGCAATTCCAAAAGCTTGAATCACACAAGTGCCATAATCTTGAGGAAGAGTAAAGAATAAAGGAATCCAGACTACATGGATTGATTTTTCTGGGAGAAAAAAAAAGTTATGTCAGTAAGATATGTCTTTGAAGGGCTTAGAATGAGGCTATTCATCTGGAGACCAGCATTCTTGAAACAAGGTACACTGTAGCAAACAATAAGAGAGAGAATTTACCTCCAACAAGGGGGAAGGTGAGAAGAAATGTCAGATGTTGCTCCCTGGCTTCCACAAAAACAAATGGCATACCCTCAGACAAAAAAGTCTATGAGCATACATATATAAACCATAATAAATATTTTAATGGGGAATGCTTATATTCTGTGATTAAAGTTAAGAAACAGGATTGGATTGATGGTTAATTTTTTTCAGAGAGATTACTGAATATGAAGTGGTCCTGATTTAAGTTTAGTATCCAAAACACCAAATAATCCATTTAAAAAGTAGGGTACAGAAACTTATAAGGAGATAACTCTCAATAGAGGAGTCTAAAATGGCTGATAGACACAAGGTTGATAGACACTCAACATCCTTAGCCATCAGGGAAATACAAATGAAAACAACTCTGAGATACCATCTCACTCCTGTTAGAATGGCTAAAATCAAAAACACCAAGGACACTTTTAGGCTGCAGAGGATGTGGAAAAAAGAGACCACTCCTCCAGTGCTAGTAGGAGATTATTTGTAATAGCCAGAACCTGGAGGCAACCTAGATTCCCCTCAACTGAAGAATGGGTAGAGAAAATATGGTTCATTTACACAATGGAGTACTTCTCAGCAGGAAAAAACAATGGAATCCTGAAATTTGCAGGCAAATGGATGGAACTAGAAGAAACCATCCTGAGTGAGGTAACCCAGTCACAAAAAAGACAGACATGATATGTACTCACTTGTAGATGGATTTTAGACATAGAGCAAAGGATTACCAGCCTACAGTCCACAACACCAGAGAAGCTAGGAAACAAAGAGGACCCTAAGGGAGACATACATGGTTCCCCAGAGAAGGGAAAAGGCACAAGATCTCAGCAAATTGGGAGCATGGGGGAGGAGAGAGAGAGTTAGGAGAAAGAGAAGAGAAGAAGAGGAGGGGAAAGGATGAGATGAGGGAGCAGGATGATTGACTAGGTGGAAGAATAGAGGAGAGCAAGATAAAAGATACCATAATAGAGTGTGCCAGTATGGGTTTATACAGAAATCTGGAACCATGGAAATGTCCAGAGATCTTCGAGGATGACACCAACTTACAATCTAAGCAATAGTGGAGAAGCTATGTTAAATGCCTTTCCCCTATAATGAGACTGATGACTACCTTATATGCTATCCTAGAGACTTCATCCAGTAGCTGATGGAAGCAGAATCAGACACCAACAGCTAAACAGAGAGCTGAACTCTGGAATCCAGTAGCACAAAGGGAGGAGTGATGAACAAAGGGGTCCATACCAGGCTGATGAGACCTACAGAAACAGCTGACCTGAACAAGGGGGAGCTCATGGACCCCAGACTGATAGCTGGGAAACAAGCATAGGACTGATCTAGACCACATGAATGTGGCTTTCAGTGAGGAGGTCTCGGCAATCTATGGGGCCCCTGGTAGTAGATCAGTATTTATCCCTAGCATATGAATGGTCTTTGGGAGCCCATTCCACATAGAGGGATACTCACTCAGCCAAGACACATGGTGGAGGGTCTAGGCCCTGTTTCAAATGCTATGACAGACTTTGAAGATCCCCCATGGAAGGCTTCTCCCTCCCTGGGGATTAGAAAAGGGATGGGGTGGGGGATTAGTGGAGGGCAGGGGAGGGAGAGGGAAATGGGATTGACATGTAAAACAAGCTTGTTTCTAATTTAAAAAAAAATAGAAAAAATTACCAGTGGCCAGGTAGTAGTGGCATAGAGGCAGATATGATCAAAATATGACATATGTATCTATAACATTCTCAAATAATAAATAAAATGACACTTCAAAGCTTAAAAATGTTTTCAGTGTAGATCTGGCTTTCATACCTCTGTAACTCCATTTGTAGGGCATCCTATGCCCTTTTCTTGCCTCAGCATATACATACATATATATATATATATATATATATATATATATATATATATATATACATATATATATATATATATATATATATATACTCATTTGTACAAATCTACAGATATTTTTTGCATAAATAAAAATCTCTGCAAAAGTAATTGCATCTGGTTTTCTTTACACAAGTGTTGTTTAATGACATTGGGCAGTTTCAAAAGCCTACAACTGTGCTTTATTCTGTGTATCCAGCATACATATCTCAATAAAATAATCCAAATCACTGTCTTTGGCAGAAACAGTTCTGGAAGTTTATAGACAATACTAAGTTAAATAATGCCTGAGACTTGGAGAAACAGCTTCTCTTCTTTTCAGATACATTGATATTTTCAAACTTGAGGTAGACAGGAGACAGTTCAACTAAAAATCTAGAGTTCTGATTAGTGTAAAGGGATCTAAATAGTTGTAAGTTGTGAGTTGTTAGCTGGAAATGATAAGAGGAATAGGCCTGGATGAAAACAAAACAAAACAAAACAAAACAAGGAAATAAACCAAAACCAGTGGTTAGAGATAGAAGTGATCTTCACAGAGCAGTCCATAAGCACTATCACCTCTGTGAATAAAAAAATGTTGGTAGAGGAAGAGAGCTAAACTAAGAATAGCCACAGCTGACATCTTACCAGTATTGTATGCTACAAGCCCAGTGAAAAGTTTTCCATTGAGAAAAGTATTAAACTGTGTCACATATGTTAATATGTCTTCAATGTTAAGTGAAGACTGAACACAGAGCAAGTTTCTAAGAAAATACACAGAGAATACTTAGAATCAAAACTTCCTTCAAACTGCTTCATGGAAGAATATATGAAGTGAATTGAAGTGAGTGGTTCTGTTTGCTTGTTTATTTGGTGTATTTTAATGATCAAGTATCAGCATAGTTCCACGGTATTCAACCAGTAAGAATCGAAAATATGACACACAGGAGAGAAGGGAAAATTGCTGTCAATTATACATTATTTGCTGCCAGCTCTAATTGGTTGTTTCTCATGCCATCCTGTCTCTCCCCAAGGACACAGTCTTAATTAAGGGCTTGTCATTTCTTGTAGGATTACTAAGAAAGTCTCTTGCTGTTTAACTTATTTCTGACTCTGCCCTGTAATGAACTCTCCATGATGCAGCCCTACTCTTCTTATATTTCTTCACATTTCACATTGGCTTAACTGTGTTCCTTGTCTCCCCATACAACTCTTTGACTTCAGGAAAATGTTCATTAACACCAGAGGCAACTTGCAATCTGCTCACAGCATCTTTTTCAGTTTCAAGTCTTTCTTTCCAACTTCACTCTATTCCAACCACAACACCAATGAGAATGTACATTATAGTCAACAAATTTAGCAGTTGCCCATGTTTTTTTCTAATTCAGATTTTCCACTCATGCTATTTCTGTTATTGTTTAGCCAAAATGTTTCACTTCCCTTTCCTGAACTCTGCCTCTTTTCCCATTACTATTAACTGTCCAAATACTAGAGGAAACATGAAGAATTGGTAGATTTTTTTCACCCAGTAGCACATGATTTTGTATGCTAGGGATTCATGAATAAATCACAATTACAACATTCATTTTTAGATACTTGTTCTTCAACTTTAGCATTCCTTAGTTAACTATGGATATTTTCATGGAAAATGACCTGACTTGTCATTATGTAATATCAGTTACTTGTAAGTGTAAGAGCAGAACAGCAATTTGATGCATTAATAAAGTAGAATAGCAAACAATAACAAAGAAACCATTTTGAATAAGTTCTCACCACTGGTTACCTCAAAACCTCATTCAACTCCACACCTCAGGTAGGAACTGTGAATCACATTTCAAATTTAAGCTGAGTTGGAGTAGAATTATTTTCATCAAGATCTGCTCATTGTATCAGGAAGCATATAATTAGTTGCATTTATAGATTAATATAAAGATGAAAATTTTATTAATATATTTGGGTTTTAAAGTTTCCTGTATATATATAAAACATATAAGCCATGCATATTTAGTTAATTTTCTCAATTCTCCTCTTTTGAAAGTTACTTTCAGTAACACAACTGTCAACAAGTCAAGGCCACAAAGTTACCTTAAAACAAAATTATGTGATTGGAAGAAAGGAATATTTCTGAATTTACATATATTGTGGTATTGAAATAGAAAAAGGTGATCTTATTTGTGCTGAGATATAGAGTATTTCATACAGGCTATATTAGTCTTAGAATTCCCTGTAGGAAAAGAACCAATAGAATGAAGTCACATAAAGGGGATTTGTTAGAGTGGCTTACAGACTTTGGTCCAGTTAGTCAAACAATGTCTGTCTATGAACAGAAAATCCAAGATCTACTCATTGTTCTGTCCAAAAGGCTGGATGTCTTACCTGATCTTCAGTATCTAGTGCAATTCACCAAAAAGTAGGCTCTAGTAATAGTGAATGAATGGACTTGCCAGCAAGAGCAAGGGCAAGCAGGTAAAAAAAGCAGAGAGTTTCCTTTGCTTATGTAGGTTGCCACTAGATAGTGTGGCCTAGATTTAGGGAGGATCTTCCCACTTCAAAAGATGAGAACTTAGGTGACGACTTTCTACTTCAAATACTTTAATTAAGAAACATTTCTTACAAATGTACCCAGGTGATAGGGATTTTGTTAATTCCAGATGTTGTCAAATTGACAACCAGGAACAACCACTACCCAGACTAATGGTATCAAGTGGAACTATTAGTTTTTGAGAAAATCTTCATTTTCTCCAGCTTTTTCTATACATAAGAATATTAAGTTGAAGTTCATTTAATATAACTATCATTGCAAACTTGGTCATCCCATGAAACATTTGGTATTCAAATTGTGCTTGGGAACCATTAAGGCTTAATATTATGTTTAATTAGACTGTTACAAGAACATTAGATTTATGCTGCTGCTATTTTTTATTTTGCTTCATTTTTTGCAAATAGCACAAATCACAAACTTTTAGTACATATTGATGTGCATTAGCATTATATGTATTTCAGAACTTGTAGCATTATGGAATAATCAAATAACTACAACTAATGTGTAAATAATTTCTATTATTTTTCATTTATTTGTTGTGAAAACATTATAAAAGCTTGTTCTTGTTTTAAATTACATTCTATTGATTAATACTGCAAACAGCTTCCTGTAAAATATAACAATGGCACTGTTCAGCTCCACATGGAACAATGGCCTGTATACCTCCATTTTCCTCTCCTCACTACTCTTAGATAGAAGATAAGAAATGTCACAGGCAAATCTTAGTCATGTGAGGACTAAGTGTATGATGAGTTTGAGGCATGGCCAATGGACTCATGTCTATCATCATTAAAGATAATCTCATATCTCAATATATCATTAGTCATAGTCATTTATCTTACCAAGAAGAAATGAGAGGATGACTGTATTTTATATAAGTGAAAGGCCAGGACATAAAAAATAAAATATCTCATGAACAGCTGAAATGATAAGAGAAACAGAGGAACTTGAATCCTCTCACTGTTTTTTTTTTTTTTTTTTTTTTTTTTTTTTTTATTTGTTTGACACAGGGTCTTAGTGTGTATTTCAAGGTGACTTCATACTCAATGATTGGATCAGGCTGTTTCCAATTCCTGATTTTGCTGTTTTAGCCTAGTCTCTCCATATTGTTTCAGTTTTAGAAGTGAAACAGTATTACTAGTATTTCTATGATTTAGTGATAAGCACTGCAAATCAGTTATGTTTCATTGATATTTAATTTTCATAGTTATTTATATACAATTTATATTTTTAAGAATGATTACTACTTTTATCTAAACCAATTAATATTTAATTTCATATATCAGAAAAGAAATTAGGGTGTGTTAAGCAAAGAAAACTAGATGGTCATTGGTAAACATATTCTCTCTTGCAGAAAATGCCCAGAATTATGTTTGTTCTCACAAGATTTATAACTAAGATTTTAAAAACAATCAAATTAGTCCTAAGTATAGATAATTTGTTTGCTATTGGTAATTATGTTTTTGTCTACTTTGTTTCATTATTCTTCCTTTCTCTAACAGCTTCTCTGATTTTTCAAGTGATGAAAACTCCTAAAAGCCATTTAAAATAATCACGTTGTCACTACAACACCAAGAGTAAGAACATTTACTACTCTACTGCAGTCCATTGCTTGCTCTGTTGCTATCTGCTTTGACTTCTCAAAAGGACGTCATTAGTGGTACCTAGTCTCACGTGGTTCATTTTACTGACTTATATGGCTTTTTAGTTTTTCATGATGTATGTTGTTATTTTCTGTTTTATTTTGATTTTAAAAATTGTTTTGAAAACCATAATGGAATCTACTTAATATTTATACTTGGTTTTACACTTCAATGTTTTACTTAAAATTTATTCATATCAAATGTTTAATTAATCACATTTTATTTTTTCATAGGATTGTACATTTATGTATATTAGATATATGTATTCTGTTTTCATATTTATATAATCATGCAAAGGTTTTATCTGATAAAACCTTAGAATTAGAGATAAGTAAAGTGATTTGATTTTAAATCAACTATAAAATTGAAGAATGACCTTTAAAATACAAATAATTTAAAACACTATATAATTGGTTATTATATGAAATACTGTTTTCAATTTAACTTTGTCTCTTTAGAAAAAATACATTGGAAGGAAATTATTTGAATTTATTGTACAGAGCTGGCATAGATTTTACTGTTAGTCTTGATGGCTCTGTTTAACCTGTAATATTGATAAAAAGAAGATAATATATAGAAATCCATAGCTTTGAGAGAAGGATGGCAATGATGTTAGCAGTAGTTTACTCAATTTCTGTGCATAAGTGGTATGCAAAGTTTTTCCTGTTGTCCCTGCACCTAGAGCTGATGATGCACAAACATATAGGCACTGGGTGAATATAGGGATATATTATTTATCATTTATTAAATCTTGCCTGAGGATTCAGAAAGCAAAGTCAGCCACAATCTATAAAAGCCAGGCACATGCCTTTAATCCCAGCAGCCAGAAGTTAGAAGGTGGTGGTACACACTTTTAATCCTAGGACTCATGATTAAGAGATAGATGGATCTCTGTGAGTCCAATGGCATCCAAATCTATACAAGAGTGAATCAGTATAAAAGAGAATTAGGTCTCACATGTTTAATCCCAACATTAGGTAAGTATATAACACAAGGTCCCATAGAGACATTCATTGTCCAGCCACACTGAGGAGAGGCATCAGTTTGAGACTTGGTGAAGAGCTTGTATGTGTATCAGCTCCTTCAGCCTGAGCTAGAGATGGAAGCTAGTGGCCAGCCGCTTTGCTTACCTGATCTTCAGCTTTACCCTCAATATCTGTCTCTGGGTATTTTATTACTTCATGTTACAAGTGAGGATACTAAGGAGTCCATGTTTTTCCATGTGATATGAAGTTTAGAATAGGGTCACTTATGCATACTATCATATTTGCAAACAGTGAAAGTTTGACTTCTTCCTTTCCAATTTGTATCCACTTGATCTCTTTTTGTTTTCTTATTGCTCTAGCTAGCACTTCAAGTACAATCTTGAAGAGATATGGAGAGAGTGGAAAGATTTGTCTTGTTCCTGATTGTAGAGGAATTGCAATGAGTTTCTCTTCATTTAGTTTGATGTCTGCTGTTGGTTTACTGTATATTGTTTTTATTATGTTCAGGTACGTTCCTGTTATCCCTAATCTCTCCAGGACCTTTATCATGAGGGGGTGTTGGATTTTGTCAAAGGCTTTTTCAGCAACTAGTGAGATGATCATGTGCTTTTCCTTTTTTAGTTTGTTTATATGGTGGATTACATTGATAGATTTTCGTATGTTGAACCAACCCTGCATCCCGGGGATGAAGCCTACTTGTTCATCGTGGATGATATTTCTGATATGTTCTTGGACCCGGTTTGCCAGTATTTAATTGAATATTTTTGCATCAATATTCATGAGTGATATTGGCCTGTAGTTCTATTTCTTAGTTGTGTCTTTGTGTGGCTTGGGTACCAAAGTAATTGTAGCCTCATTATAGTGGTTACTCTTATCACACCTCCTGGGGCTTGCTACAGGTGTACCTGTCCACACCCCTTAGGGCATGCACAGGGTGATGTGAGGGTATTTTAAGAGTTCGGGACACACACAGGAAAGCCTTTCTTTTCCCTGTGGCTTCGGCTTGCTCTGCTTTCCTGCCTGTTGGCATTTTCCCAAATAAATATATCATAACTCTAACCTGACTATGAATTGGTAATGAACATCAATACCTCATAAAAGGGTTTGGCAATGAACCTTCTTTTTCTATATTGTGGAAAAAATTTATGAGTATTGGTGTAAGCTCTTCTTTGAATTTCTGGTAGAATTCTGCACTATAGCCATCTGTCCCTGGGCTTTTTTTGGTTGAGAGACTTTTGATGACTGCTTCTATTTCATTAGGGGTTGTAGGTCAGTTTAACCTGTTTATTTGTTCCTTATTCAATTTTGGTAATTGATATCATTCAGAAAATTGTCCTTTTCCTTTAAATTTTCCAAATTTGTGGAGTATAGGTTTTCAAAGTATGACCTGAATATTCTCTGAATTTCCTCAGTGTCCATTGTTATGTCCCACATTTCATTTCTGATTTTGTTAATTTGAATGTTCACTCTCTGCCATTTGGTAAGTTTGGATAAAGGTTTGTCTGTCTTGTTGATTTTCTCAAAAAAACAAGTCTTTTGACATTAATTCTTTGAAATTTTTTCTGTTTCCACTGTATTGATTTCTGCTCTCAGTCTGAGTATTCCTGGCATCTAATCCTCCAGGGTAAATTTCCTTCCATTTGTTCTAGATATTTTAGTTGTGATGTCAACCCTCTGCTGTGACTGTTCTTTAGTTTCTTCATGTGATCACTTAGAGCTATAAAACTTTCCTCTTAGTACTGCTTTCAAAGTGTCCCATAAGTTTGGATATGCTGTATCTTCATTTCCATTGAATTCCTGGAAGTCTTTAATTCTTTATTTACTTCTTCCTTGACCCAGGAATGGTTCAAGTGCACATTGTTCAATTTCCATGAGTTGGTAGGTTTGTGCAATTTGTGTTGTTCTTGAATTCTAACTTTAAAGCATGGTAACACATTCAGCAAAGTGGAAGGATACAAAATTAACTCAAAAAAATCAATAGCCCTAATATATACAGATGGTTAGAAAGCTGAGAAAGAAATCAGAGAAACAACACCCTTTACAATAACCACAAACAACATAAAATTCCTTCGGATAACACTAATCAAACAAGTAAAAGACCTGTATAGCAAGAACTTTGTGTCTTTAAAGAAAGGAATTAAAGAAGATACCAGAAAATGGAAAGCTCTCCCATGCTCTTGGATAGTTAGGATCAACTTAGTATAAATGGTAATTTTGCCAAAAGCAATCAGTCTGCAGATTCAATGCAATCCCCATCAAAATCCCAGCACAATCCTTCACAGACATTGAAAGAACAATATTCAACTTTATATGGAGAAACAGAAAGACCAAGGAAAGCCAAAACAACCCTTTACAATAAAGGATCTTCTGGAGGCATCACCATCCCTTACTTGAAGCTCTATTATACAGATACAATCCTGAAAACAGCTTGGTATTGCTCCAAAAGTTAACAGGTAGACCAATGTAATCTAATTGAAAACTGTGATATGGACCCACAACTACAGGTACCTCATTATTGACAAAGAAGCTAAAAATATACAATGGAAAAAAGAAAGTATCTTCAACAAATGGTGATGGCATAACTGTATGCTAGCATGTAGAAGACTGCGGATAGATTCATACCTATCTCCATGTAAAAAACATACAATATCTCTCCCCATGTACAAAACTTAAGTACAAATGGATCGAAGATCTTAACATAAATCCAGCCATACTGAAACTCTTAGAAGAGAAAACAGGTGGTATTCTCAAACAAATTGGTACAGGATATTGTTTCCTGAACATAACACCAGTAGCATAGACACCGAGACCAACAATTAATAAACGGGACCTCCTGAAATTGAGAAGCTTCTGTAAGGCAAACAACTTTGTCATCAAGACCAAATGGCAACCCACAGATTGGCAAAAGATCTTCACCAACCCTTCATCTGACAGAGGGCTGACTTTCAAAATTTGCAAATAAATCAAGAAGCTAGTCACCAAAGCACCAAATAATTCAATTAAAATGTGGGGTATAAAACTAAATGGAGAATTCTCAATAGAGGAATCTAAATTAGCTGAAAGTATGTACTTCTAAAATACCTCCAGTATGCTTCTGTAGAAACAATAATCCTTTTTCTATATAAGTTGAAATAGAAAAATTGGCATTATATTAGTAATCATTTTATCACCATGACCATCCACAGCTTTTGTCTGTGATCAGCCTCCCCTGGATTAGTTCTATCATTTAGTATCCAATTCAGCTCTACACTCCTTAAAGACTCAATCCTTGATGCAGTTGGCACCCTCACTACCTAGTTGCTTCTCAAGAGTCTCACAGCATAGAATGAAGATCCACCACTTCAATTTGGTTTTGGTATACACCATATCCAAAGGAAAACAAGCAAAATTTTCCTTATGATTTTATTATTGATATTATTCTTATCAAAAACTAAGTTATGAAGGGATCTAAGATGTCTCTATGTGAGTGACATCAACAATTTGCTTGAATCAATTTGGTGTATGACAAGCAAATTATACATAACTACTCTTCTATATCCCATAACCATTGTATGTACTACAGATGTATATACATTAAAATTGAAACAACAATTTAATAATTTACTTAAAGATATTACATTATTTCAAAAGGTCAAACAACCCATGGTATATGGAAGTTGAAGACACTTACCAACTTCTGTTTTCAGTGTTAAAGGTACACCATATATCTGGAAATGAAAATGTTGACTGAAATAAAGAAAAGGCACAAGCCAAAGTAGTGGCATTGTTTATCATATTTGATACAATCTAAATACTGTGAAAGAGTTGGGAGTCTTATTCCAGAGACACAGAATACATTTAACCAGAAGTAAATAAGTGATAGTCACTACAGAAATATTGACTAAATTTTCCATTCATATTTCCTGTTTATAATTAATGACACTTTAAAAATTGAGACATTTCCATCAAATTAAATAATTTTTTGACAAATGCTTTTGTTCACTACAGGGATAACATCACTTTGAGTTATCTGTTTTAGTTACTTCTACTAAAGTGAAATGGTTTTATAAATATAACTTCATAATATCATTATTTTCTCAGGAGAAAATTACAAGTGACATCATTGTTTTCATTTAAAATTTATGACTATGCTATTTTAGGTATGCTGTTTAGAGAATTTCCTTCTTCTTTACATGAATGAATCTCAACTTCCAAATGATTTCTGCTAAAATGCAAAATTCAAAACTGTAACAATAGAACCACCAAAGAGGTGTTTGAGATTTTCTTTCACTGAGAAGACATTGTGAGGTTAATAGAGTGAACAATCTATTACATTCAGACAACTGTCTCTGCAGTTCAGAATTTTCCCTTTGAAAATACATTTTGGCGCCAAATTGAATAAAAAAAGACAGGCTCTACATGCATGTCAGCATATTTTTAAACACTACTCATCTTTTAAAATGACAGTTCATTATTACAATCACATTTTCTTAAGGAAATTTTGAGTGGTATTCAAGGGCAACATCGAATGCTCTCAGATTACATGATCATATAAAAGTATTAGTTTTTAATTAAATTACCACCTCTTTGGAATCAAATTTACTTCGTTTTCAAATCAGAAACATCACAACAACATGTTTGTTTTCTGAATAGAGTTGATAATAGTTGAGATATCTCCAATAACCTTAAATAGTTGCTTTATAAGCAGAGCAATCAAATAAAAAATAAAGAAAAATCTGAATCATTCTGCATTACGTTGTAGTCCATTTGTTATTTAAATGTTCAAAGAAATCATGCATGCTTTAGACAAGCCTACAGTGAATTAATGAGTTTATGGAACAGTATAGTTGTAAGAATGTTATTTTCTTGTGTGTTTTAGCTTATCATGTTGTTTCCAATCATATGTTGATCAGACTTGTGTTTGGAGGACAACAGAATATAATACAGTTCAGAAATGTCAAAGATACTAAGATTTTATATTTTTAAAAATCTCTGAAATGATTTTCATATATACATTGAGAGATCTTAAACAGAAAGCCCAATTCCATTCTACATCTTAATATCCTCAAACGTGTACTCTAGATACTATAAATGCAGCCCCTGACATAAGTAATGCTCATCGAGAGATCAGTCTACCTGTGATTAGGTGGAGTGTAGGACAAGAACAAGAAAGTTGCTGTATACAAGCACCATATGTACTTACATGAAATGAAAAGTGAACCTTGATGATGTATGAAAAAATATAAACTAAGAACTGGCAATAATTAAAAGGAAAGAAGGAGAAATAATTTTGTGAAAGAAGTTTACAATTCTTGGAATCTAAAGACATATACTTTCAAAATATAGCTAAAGTATTATTGGGCAAATTAGTGTTATTTTATTGGAGTGTGTGGTTATTAGAAAAACATGCTAGGTCCATGCAGTGATTAGGTAAGGAAGGTGGATAGGAAACAAGAAATAAATAAGAGAATGATATTTTGAGAAGGGGAATTTGATTTTTTTAATATTAGGTTATTTGTAAGACAAAGGAAAGAGGCTAATATAGAATATGATAAAATATTTCATTTGTGCTAGTTTACGATTCGGAGGTTTACTCCATTATCTTCATGTCAGGTGGCAATTGTGGCATGCAGCTCGACATAGTGCTGGAAAAGGAACTTAATGTTCTACATCTTAATCTGCAGGCAACACAGAAAACAACTGTGTTTCACACTGAGCATAGTTTGAGCAAAAGAGAACTCCAGGCTCTTCCCCACAGTGACATACTTCCTCCTACAATGCCATACCTAATTCAAAAAAACCACACCCCTTAATGGTGCCAGTACCTATGGGGACTATTTTCTTTCAAATTACCACACATGGTGACTCAATGAAAAAACAGGACACTAGAGTTCATCCTATCTAATTTTGTGTTCTTTGTTCATTATCTCTCAACCTACAAGTCCACCTTCCTCAGGTTCTGGTAACTATTATTTTTTCTTTTGTATTTCTGTAAGATAATCTTCAATTAAGATTCTAATTTGAAATATATCACAGAATTAGCCTATCTGTGTCTTGTGTTTTGCATTGCATAACATACTTCAGATTCAAACATATTTCCAGAAATGACAGTATATCTAGATTTTATGACTATTTAGTAGTCCATTCTCAATATGTAACACATTTTGTGTCCATCAACTGGTGCATACTTACTTTCTTTCATTTCTATAAATAGTGAAATGCAGTTTTGTCTCTGTCATATTGATTAATTTCCTTTGATAAACACCCAAATTCTTGATTTAGATGTAAGCTTTATTAATTATTTAAAAAACCAAACTAGATACTGTAGTTACTAAACTGTTTCCTTCCCACCAAAAGTTTATAAACAGTGAATCTCTCCATTTTCAAAAACAACATTTGCTTACTTGGACTTTAAATGGCCCTTTTGACTAGAAGAGATAACATGAAAAACTGATTTTGTTTTGTTTTGCTTGTTTGGTTGTTTCACTTGCTTGATGATTAGTGATATTTAAGGTTTTCACACACCTGTTGGCCATTTGTATGTATTTCTCTTAAATAGAAATATATTCTAATATTTGTCAATGCTTAATCTATTTTTAAATATGTTTTGTTGAGTACAATATATATTATCATCAGTGGTTATTAGGTGTCAAATTTCTATATAAGTTTTAAAGTATTTTATGTCTGATGTGTGAAGAATGAGGTTGGGATTTTTGTTTATATCCTTGCCTACCAGAGAATCTCTATTCTCACTTTTATCAATAAAATTAGTAAATTAATTTTAGCTGTAAAGACCCAGTTTTAATACCATAGATGACTGAATTTCCTGAAATGTCCAGACATAAATACCAATGTATTATATAATAAAAATAATGTCTTGCCTCAAAATTCTTTGTCTTATGGTGCATAAAAAAGTAGTCCATTACCAACCACTTGTCATTTCAGGCCTTTTTATCCACAGTGTCTTAAGTTTTTGTTCTATTAACAATCAATTGAATAGAAATAAAGTTCACTAAATAGTTAATAACTTTCAGTCTGCCATACATTTATTCTTTCTGATCCTTTTAGCAGAAATATTCTTCATATATACATGACACTGACTGTTAGTTTGAACAGGTACATTTCCCATAGACTAATGTGTTTGACTTATTGTCCCAGAAGGAGTGACACTATTATGAGGTATGGCCTTGGGCATTGAGGTCTCAAAGTTTGAAACTATACCCAGTACTAGACTTAGTCTATACTTCTGCTTGCCTGTAGATGAGCATGTAGAACTTTCAGCTCTTTCTCCAGCACCATGTGTGCCGGCATGATGCCATGCTCTGACCATAAGAATAATGGACTGAACCTCTGAAACCGAAAGCCATAACTGATTTTCTGTCATAAAAGTTAGTATAGATGCTGTTATGTGGTTACTAGTGCTGACTCTTGTGAAGATTTATAATGAAAAAGAACAAGCAAGGGAAACTACAAGATGTACAGATTGAGCAGAAAAGGAGCACCAGGTAATGGAATAGAGCTAAATCCTTTTGCTCAAGCAGATAAACATACTAATAAATGGAAGAAAGGGAGGGGTGAGCTCATACCAACCAGCTAAGTTTGCAACTTCTGTAAAGGATTTGAAGAAAAATTAGAGCTGTGTGTAGTGATGCATGCCTTACTCAGAAGAACAGGCTGGCAGATGAGCGTGATGCCAGCTTGGTTTTCAGAGCAAGTCCCAGGACATCCAAGCTTAGGCAGTGATGGAAACCACAGAAAACAGAAAGCTCATGAAAACATAATTGAACAAAGGGACATGTTCCAGCCCAAGGAAGCATCACAACCTGGCAGCTTCAGACATGTGGCTCTGATTTAGATGCAGGGATAGAAGAAAACAATTACAAAATATCTCTCCACAATTAGTGAATGCCATTGATGTCAGGTTTGTGACATGGGTCTCCCAAGCCCAGAGAACCCATTGTGTGAAGCTATGAAGTTGAAGCCTGGATTACCTTGGAGAATCTTAGATATTGGAGATGTCAGTTAGGTGGGATACCTCCTGAGGAAAGCTGCTAACAAGGAGTAGAACCAGCCTAAGAGAAAGAAGTGTGTTGTAGTCAACAAAGCTGAAAGAATTTGGAGATATGAAGAGAGTTTTGACATCAGAAATGGAGATTTAGAGTTTGGAGTTTGCCCCACTGGTTTTCAGTCTTGCTTTGGTCCAGTATTTTTTCACTGTCTTCCCTTTTCTCCATTTTATAATTGTAATGAATATCCTGTGCAATTATATGTTGGAAATATGTGATCTTTTTGAGTTTGATTTTATAGGGGATTACAGTTAAAAGATCGCATGAATCTCAGAAGATGCTTTGAACATTAGACTTTCAAGTAAGTTTAAGACTTTTACAGACTATGGGGAATTTTGAAGATGGATGAAATAATGCATTTTCATTTTGTTTTGGTTACAAGCCTATGGGGACCAGGGAGTATAATGCAGTGGTTTGTTTATTTATGGCCATATAGTCTCAGAAGTTTGAATATTTGGGCAATAGGGAATGGCACTATTATGATGTGTGGCCTTATTAGATAGTGTGTCACTATGGGTTTGGGCTTTGAATTCTCACATGCTCAAGCTACTCCCAGTGTGAGACTCAGTCTTTATTTCTGCTGCCTTCGGATCTAGATGTATAACTCTCAGCTACTTTTCCAGCACCATGTCTTTCTATATGCTGCCTTGCTTCCCACCATGAAACTGTAAGTCACACCCAATTAAATGTTTTCCTTTATAAGAGTTGCCACTGTCATGGTGTCTCTTCACAGCAATAGAAACCCTAACTAAGACATGGAGAAACCATTTTCTTTTATCTTTCACTATCACAATTAAATCCCATGGGCTAGATTAATAGTATCTCACATCAATATTATTGTATGTTTAATGCCTTTTAGGAAGTAATCTTTGGGCATGGATTTCTTCCCCAGACCTACAGATTCCCATCATTGGTGGCAATGTACCTTCAGAAAACGGGTAATATTTAATATTTATAATTCTATTTTGATTTAAAAAGTTTTTTAGAGAAATATACATATTTAACATTTGTTATTAGTTCTGTATAAATCCAATTAATTTAGTTCCAAGGGGTGTTTCTCAGAATACAGAACTCTAAAATCCTCTGGTCTCTATTTTGTCTCTTTTATCAATAAGATGGGGTTTGTAGTGGAAAGCTTCTGATGAATTGACAATACTCTGGGTTAACTTGGGGTTTGCAGAGATGAAGTAGGAGGTCAACAGCTATTCCCTCAAAAACCACACACTGAAACATAGATTTAGAGCCATTCTTTTCAATGTAGTTTTCCATATAGAAGGCAAAATGTTACCTGGATATTGCTTTTATTTCATTTTCACATTTCCAAGCTTGCTTAAAGGAATTATGTGATCAATGTTTATATCATGTTGTTAATGTAAAGAATTATAAAGTAAAGTTGTTATCTATAATAATTGATGCCACTTGTAATATATATATATATATATATATATATATATATATATATATATTATGCATTGGATATTTTAGCCCACATTTCAATTTACTTTCTCTCTAAAAACAGGCAGTAATCTGGTGGATGCTCTAGAAAGTTTGGTAAATAGCTAACAAATGAGTTTGCTATCTCTCTCATTAGAAATGAATCAGACAGTTTTGGACTAAAAGACCCAAATAATTCAATACATATGAAACTTAGGATGATGTAGTGGATCTGGGAAAATGGTTTACTGGTAAACTGTGCACTCCTCTTTTAGAGGGCCAAAGTACATTTGTCAGTACCCACGTGATTCTCAATTGCAGATAACTACCATTCCATGGGATTTGATGCCTTCTTCCAGTCTCCATTGGAACTGCATTAAGGTGTGCATTTAGCCTCCTTCCACAAACAAATACAATAAGCTTTTCAATGAAAACAAAAAGTTGATTAAAAACTTGTGATATATAAATGTTAAGTAGCTGTTCAATTCCAATATTTGGTAAGAACTAAAACAAACTTTATAGCCTTGTCAGCCTAAGTATTAATAACTATAATTCTGACATGAGTATGATCCCTCTTTATGATGTGAGATTAATGGGTGGTAAGCTGGAGCCATGCTATTATAAATATAATTAAAATATTAATTATTGAGAGCTTATCCAGTTTAGTAACTGAGCACAGTTTATACATTGATGACTCATAGCCTTATTCTGATCTCCAAAGTCATAAATAATGAATTAGACCATTGTCACCTATTTTGACTGAAAGGTCTTTTTAGTATTTCTTTTCCAAAATGATATTTTTGTATTAAACATTTGGGAATTTTATACAATGGATTTTCATCCTATTCATGTCCTATGTCTCCCCCTAAATCTCCCTAGAAATATGGCTCATTCCCATTATCCCATCCATTTGTTTGTTTTATGATCTAGAATCCAAATATTGCTGGAGTTTACATTTTTTAAAGGAAAGTGGCTCTTTCCCTCTCCAAATTATCATCTCCAGAAGACAACATCTCGCCTTATTCCTCTCAGACTGCGTGCCTTTACAACCTTTCCACCCCCTCTTTTATGATATTCCTTGAGCCTTGTGGAAAGGGGCTATGGGCAAAGGAGCTCTGTAAAAATATGTATTATTCGCTTGTCCTGGTTCTGTTTTAATTTTCTGCATTAATGACTTAGTTAGGATCATCTTTGTTGTAATAAAACACCATTATGAAAAGCAGCAGTAGGAAAACACATTTTATTCTTGCCTACAATTCCAAATCTGTGTTCATCATTGAAAGAAGTCAGGGCAGGGACTCATATGGGTCAGGGTCTTAGAATCAGGAACTTGTGTAGAGCCATAAAGTGCTGCTGCTTATGGACTTGCTTGGTCTGCTCCTGTATTAGCACTCAATTCCACAAGCCCAGTAGTGTCATCCCCACTGTAGACTGGGCTTTACCATATCAATCATTAACTAAGAAGTTCCTCTACTGGCTGGGCTATACCTTAATTCTATGGAATGATTTTTTTACTCAATTGAGTTTCTCTCTGGACAGATGACTCTACCTTTTTTCCAGGTGACGTAAATCTAGCCAGCATAGTGGCTACCAATTTTACTTAAAGAAATTTCTCTGATGATTATTGAGAACTACAACAATGGCAATTTTGTTAAAAAGCCATTAACAAAGTAAAAGTAGTATGTTCACATCTAGGACCTATGAGATCCTCAAACATAGGTTTTTGGACAGATTTATAACAATCATAAAGCAATTGATTATCACCATAATGTTGAAGCCACTATTACACAAATAATCATATATTTTCAGGATAGCCATTATTGTATTGCCTACTGTTCACAACAGTTTAACTCTTTTGATGAGTTCTCTACTTCAGGAAACCTACATACAACCTTCCTGTCCTATGGAGGTTTGACTTCATGGAGGAAGTCCTCCATATTCTGTGACCCAACTGTGTGGTGTTTTTAGCAATAGATACTTACAGCTAAGTTTTATGGGACACCGAAAGCACTGATAACAGATTGAATTGTTTGGGCCCCATGCATTTCTTTGGATGGTATGCAAGAAGCATCCTACACTCAAAATTAACTTTTATTTGGCAACATATGGCTTAGTGGAGCAGTATTATCCCTTTAGTAGAGAAAAACACACACACACACACACACACACACACACACACACACACACAGATTCACACACAGACAGTTAGAGAATTATTTTAAAAAGTAGGTTATAATATGGATTTTTCAAACATCCTCAGTGGCTTTTTGTTTGTTTGTTTGTTTGCTTGCTTATTTTGCTCTCCTCTACTGTAAGCCCAGTATATGAAATGGGAATTAAAATCTGCAACAATGTGCTTTGCATACAAATCATGATTAGCTTAAGAGAAGAGTTGTATTCCCAAAGAAGATATTTCCCTGTCCATTCGAACCTGCTGATTTATGTTTCTTCACGGAAAAAAGATGCAGAAAACCAAGTGGGAAATGTTTATGTGCTGACAACTATGTCTTAACTATATCCAGGCATCCAAAGATAGAGAAGTGTTTGTGAAATGACTGTAGAATCACTCAGCTGTAATCTTTTTAAAGGAATTATTTGTTATTCATTCATTCAGTCATTCATTTGACACACGATCTCATTGTGTTGCTCTTTTTGTCCTGTAATTATCTATGAAGAACAGACTGGCCTTGGCTTCCCAAAGACCAAACTGGCTCTGAAACTTGAGTGTTGAGAGCAAAATATTTGCTCCGACATGCCCAGTTTGAGGAGTAATTCTTCAACTTGATGATTTAACGTGTAATAGTAATACTTAAATCACACCATATCTGTTATTTGTAGTAATTTGTGTATCATTTAACTATATTGAATCTCGATAGGGTGTAATTCTGTTCTTGAATTTTTAAACAAAAATAAAATAAAATACTTAACAATACTAGCTTGTTAATAATAATATTTAATCTTTTATGATAACACAGAGTGTAAGGATGAATTGAAAGTAAAAATAACCTTCTTATTTGTTTTTATTTTAATTTATTAAAATGGACACCTAATATATTGTCAATACTCATAAGAACCTTTTCTTTTTCATATAATATCTTGCCTCAGCCTTCTGGATAGCTTGACCTGAAGTATTTTGCCATGTCATTCAGTTCTAATCATTTTCAAATTAAAATGAATTTTACTATGCTTGTATCAACTGGCCTAATCAAATTTAACATCACAAATTATCTGATGACTGATTCTAAGACATCCTAAACTTTGAAAAATATGTGCAGTGTAAGACAAGGATTTGATTGTCTTTGTCACCAGCTAATCCCTGCCCTAAGACTCATGATGGAAATTCATGAGAAAACAGAAGGAGAATCAAAGTGTTTTTTATTATTATTATTATTCTATTGAACTGGTTTGAAAGTTCTGCTTGTCACCATATGTTGAGTATGAGCTTGGTCTACTCTTGAGCAAGCCCAGCAGAGATTTGACATACTGAATATGCCAAAACATACAGTGACAATCTGGTGCACTCAGAAGGGCCAGCATCATGAGTATGTAGAGCCAGTAGTACTTCTGTAAAGTCATCAGTAATTATGAAATCACCTGAGCATACAGGCAAAGCGTTGCTGACATCCAAGACAGCAAGCTAACATGAAGGACTGCAGCAGGGATTATGAGGATGGTGTATACAACTCTGTAGTTATAACTGGGCATGATCATTTTTATGTACAGATAAGAAACACATTTAACAAGTTAGCAAGTATCTAGTAAGTACTTTCCAACCAGGGTAAGGGGAGGAAATCATATTGATGGACCACTGTCATTTTAAAATTGCTAGTAATGTCATAATATATTATTTATTCATACCAGCTAAGGAAAAAGATGGTTAAAATATGGTTATAAATAAATTTTACCAGAATAATATTACTATGCTGTCCAAATGGTCTTTCTACTCTAGTAATTTGTATATTTTGATAAATAGAAAATATTTTGATACTTGTATATTTGCTTTGTATTTTAGTACTTTGTTAACTTAATAAAATATAGAATAAATTCAACAAATTGGTAATTCCAAACATTAATTTATGTTATAAAGTTTTTTGAGCATTTCAGACATTGTACTTCACTGAATTTTTGTATCTTTACTAACATTATTACAGCGTATGTTTTCAAAAATTGGTTGAGCTCCTGTTTATTTTCCTTTTGAGACAACTTTACTTAGAACATCTGACAGAAAAAAAAACTTATCCCACATATAATAAAGGAATATATTTCTTCCAGTTTTCATATCTTAAACCGCACATAAAGATAATGAAGCAATGTGGTATAACCTCATATAGAAACAAAATAATGTGCATTAGCATTTAGTTATCATAAAGTGTTGGGAGCTGCAAAGTACAGCGCCCAAAAGATGGTGCTGGTTTCCACCCTTTGCCAGCCCGATGGCGAGTGCTCTCTGTGGTAAACAACTCCTAATTTGGTAAAGGTCATGTATCCTCTTAATTCTGCTTGGAGACAACCTATCCTGGCGCGCCACGTAGGGTTAGGTGATTGGTAGATGTAGACTATATCAGGCCCCGTCTCCCTCGGCCTGGGGCCGCCGCCATTATACATTGTACAAAGCAAAGAGGTTCCCGATTAAACTGTGTTTGAAGAAGATTCCTCGGTGTGGCGTCTTTCTTGCTGGTCAAGGGTGGACGCCGCAAGTGGTGGCCCGTATGGGGAATCAGAACTTCTCACAGTCGGGGGTAAGTTCCCAAGGTAAGTGGAACTGTAAAGTCCACGGTGAATGCGGAGATAGGTCTCCAGTAAAGGAGCACCAAGGTCCTCGGGAAAGAGGAGATAGGTCTCCAGTAAAGGAGCACCAAAGCCCTCAGGAAAGAGGCGATAAAGTCTCCGGTAAAGGAGCAACAAAGCCCTCGGGAAAGAGGCGATAAAGTCTCCGGTAAAGGAGCAACAAAGCCCTCGGGAAAGAGGCGGTAAAGTCTCCGGAAAGGAGCAACACTGTTCTCGACAAAAGCGAACTGAAAGTAAAAAACCTCGCTTCTGCTTTAATTTGCAGAGTGAGAGTAAGTTAATGGACCCCGCTATTATAGTGGTGATTTGGCTGCCTTTTAACATCGCAGTGTGGGCTTTTGTTTTCTGGTGTTGTTATCCGACTTGCAGTGAGAAAACAAAGGAGAAACAGAAAAGGGATAAGAAGCGAGTTTATCCTTCTCTAGGAAGGTTGATAAAGGAGTTAAAAGAACCAGGAGAGGATTCAGAATCAGAGCAGGATATATGTGAGGATGAGGACATCATGGAGGAAGAGGAGGAAGAGATTATTGAGCTCATGGAAAAACATTCATTAAAAGTATCAGAAAAACAGCGTCCTAAAATGGCAACTGTAAAGCAATGGCACCGCCCTACCGCTCCTCCCCCCTACTGCTCGAAAGAGGAAGTAGGAGGTCCTGGTTGCTCCACCTTCTGTCCGGAAGTGTGGCGTACGGTTCGCACTGAGTTTCGGGTTACTCGACCACTGGCTTATCCAGTTTTTACAGACAGTAACCAACAGAGATATCATGAACCAATTGACTTTAAAATAGTCAAAGCTCTGGCAGAATCGGTACGCACCTATGGGGTGACGGCAGCTTTTACAATTGCTCAGGTAGAAGCGCTCGGTCACTACTGTACGACACCCAGTGATTGGACAAATTTGGTAAGAGCTTGCTTATCACCAGGACAATATTTGGATTGGAGAGCTTTCCAAATTGAGTTTGCCAATGATCAAATTGCGACTAAACGCGCAGCTGGTAATCAATACTGGGATGTGGATATGCTTCTTGGTCAAGGACGTTTTGCATAGCAACAAACAGGATATCCTCCTCAAGTGTATGATCAGATTAACCAAATAGCCATTAGGGCTTGGAGGTCTCTGCCTAACAAGGGTTAGGTCAGTGGAAATCTTACAAAGATATTACAAGGTCCTATGGAACCCTTTTCAGACTTTGTGGCAAGAATGGTAGAATCTGCAGGGCAAGTGTTTGGGGATCCAGATGCTGCTATGCCTTTGATCAAAAAGCTGATTTTTTAACAATGTACAAAGGAGTATAGGGCTGCAATAACTCCATATAAGGGTAAAGGCCTTGAAGTCTGGATGAAAGTCTGTAGGGAGTTAGGGATCCGCTGACCAATGCTGGCCTAGCAGCTGCTGTGATGCAATTAACTAAGAAAGGCAGAAGTTCAGGAGCTTGCTTTAAATGTGGCAAGCAAGGGCATTTGAGAAAGCAATGCCCAGAGGGAGGAATTACTAAAGCCAATAACCCTACCCCGTGGCCTAAGCAACCTGGCTTATGCCCTAGATGTAGAAAAGGAAATCATTGGGCTAAAGATTGTAGATCAGTAAAAGACATCAGTGGACAGCCTCTTGTTCAGGGGTATGGAGGATCCCGTCCAAAAAACAGACGACGGGGCCCAGGACCCAAGGGCCAACTAATATATGGGGCCATGGAGGATCACAACCAGGAGCAGAGTCCCAAAACCTAGCCCTGTCTTCGACATCCGAGGGACTGAGGAGAGCCACTACAGGCTCCATGGGGCTGGACTTACGCTCTACTACCTGACTCGTATTAACTCCCAGAATGGGGGTCCAGCTCATTGACACTGATTTTAAGGGACCCCTTGAGCCTGGCACAGTAGGCTTGCTTATAGGAAGATCATCTGCAGCACTGAAAGGTCTATGAGTACATCGTGGAGTTATAGATCCTGATTACATGGGTGTAGTAAAGATTATGGTAGAATCTCCTAGAGGGATCACAGCCATTTCTCCTAGAGACAGGATAGCACAGCTACTGCTTTTGCCAAGTTTACATGACAAGTTTCCAGCTCAAACCAGAGAGAGAGGAGAGGGAGGCTTTGGTTCCACTGGATTGAACTTAACTTTCCTAGTTTTAGACCTTGATCAACGTCCGACCCTTGAGTTAATTGTGAATGGTAAGAAAATTTTAGGCCTACTAGATTCTGGAGCTGATAAGAGCATCATAGCCACCAAAGATTGGCCCTCTGGCTGGCCTATACAGGTCTCTTCTCAAACTTTACAAGGTTTGGGTTATGCTAAGGCTCCTGATATGAGTGCTAGACAATTGCCTTGGAAAGATCAGGAAGGGCATTCAGGGACCACGCAGCCTTGTGTGTTAGACTTACCGATTCTACTATGGGGAAGAGATTTGTTAAAGGATATGGGATTTAAACTCACAAATGAATACTCAGAAACATCTCAAGATATCATGAAACGAATGGGATACACCCCAGGTTGAGGCCTCGGAAAACATCTGCAGGGTCGAACTAGTCCTATTATTCCACAACCAAGACCAAAGAATCTAGGTCTGGGTTTTTCCTAGGGGCCACTGAGGGTGGTATTCCTATTACCTGGAAAACAGAGGAGCCAGTATGGGTTCCTCAGTGGCCACTTTCCTCTGAAAATCTGGAGGCTGCTAGGACTCTAGTGCAGGAGCACCTGGATCTGGGGCATATAAAAGCCTCTGTATCTCCATGGAATACTCCTATTTTTGTCATTAAGAAAAAATCTGGTAAATGGAGATTGCTTCATGATCTTAAAGCTATTAATCAGCAGATGCAAATTATGGGCCCTGTGCAACGTGGTCTTCCACTTTTAACTTCTTTACCTGCATCATGGCCTATCATCTCTATAGATATTAAAGATTGTTTCTTTTCCATACTTTGTGTGCCAAGGATTCAGTGCGTTTTGCATTTACGCTGCCTTCTTGTAATCATGAACAGCCTGATATAAGATATGAATGGATAGTGTTGCCACAGGGGATGGCCAATAGTCCTACTATGTGTCAGTTGTTTGTAGCAGAAGCCATTGCTCCTTTGAGAGTGGACTTTCCAAGGATTAGATGTGTTCATTATATGGATGATATTTTATTGGCTGCCAAAGATGATAAAACGCTCAATAAGGCATATACAAAATTGGTAAAATTGCTTGAGATGCATAATTTAGTCATAGCCTCAGAAAAGGTACAAAAGGACACTGTTGTTAACTATCTAGGTGCTAAGATTCTCCCTCATACAATTAGTCCACAAAAGATAGAGATTAGAAAAGATAATTTAAAAACTCTTAATGATTTTCAGAAGTTGTTGGGAGATATAAATTGGATGAGGTGTGATTTAAAATTACCTAATTATGAGTTGAAACCATTGTATAATATTCTCAATGGTGATTCGGCATTAGATTCACCTAGGCAGTTAACCGCTGAAGCCAGAGAAGCTTTAAAGAAAGTGGAGACAGAATTACAAAATGCTAGCCTAAAACGGCTAATAGAAAATATGGATATTCTTTTGTGTGTGCTCCCAACATTCTCCCAGCCTACAGCTTTGCTGTGGCAAGATGGTCTGTTACTATGGATTTATTCTAAATCCTCCCCAGGAAAATCTATTGAATACTATCCTGCAGAGGTTGCTGACTTGGCTCAAAATGGGATACAGCAATGCATTAAATATTTTGGGAGACTACCAAATAAGATCATAATCCCATATACTGCTCAACAAGTTAAGATACTTTGTGGAACTGTGGATGATTGGGCCATTCTTCGATGTGGATTTTCAGGAGAAATAGATAATCATTATCCAAAACACCCTCTAATGTCATTTTTTAAAGAACATCCAGTCATTTTTCCTAAAATGACTGCAGCAGCTCCTATTGCTGGAGCCACAAATATTTTCACTGATGGATCCAAGACAGGCTGTGGAGCCTATATGATACAGCATCAGGATCCAGTGCAATTTCAATATCAGCCTGGCTCCCCCCAGATTATTGAATGTAAAATTGTCCTTGAAGTGTTTAGAAATTGCCCGTTCTCCTTTAATCTGATTTCTGATTCGGCATATGTTGTGAATGCTGTTAAGGCCCTGGAGGTTGCAGGACCTATCAAACCTAATAGTACAGTTTGCAAACTCTTACAGGAGTTGCAAAAGTTGATCTGGCATCGCAATCAGAAATTTTTATACAACATATTAGGGCCCATACCAACTTGTCTGGACCTCTATCAAAAGGCAATGAGATCGCACATCACTGTACTAAAGGGGAATATGTATTTTTCACTTCCCCTGTGGAGCGAGCACAGCAATTTCACAAACAATTCCATGTATCTTCAAAAACATTACAGCAAAGGTTTCAGCTATCTCGAGTGGAGGCTAGACAGATAGTATTGAGTTGTCAACAGTGTATAACCTTTTTGCACCCCCCTAGCCTGGGGGTCAATCCCGGAGGTTTATTGCCCTTGAAGATCTGGCAAATGGACATAACTAATTTTTCAGGATTTGGAACTCTTAAATATATCCATGTGTCTGTGGATACCTGTTCAGACATCATTCATGCCACCCCTATGAGTGGGGAAAAGGCTCGCAATGTCCTTGGACATTGCCTTGAGGCATGGGCTGCCTGGGGAAAACCTCAGCAATTAAAGACTGACAATGGTCCTGCTTACACAGCTCAATCTTTTTACCTCCTTCTGTAAACAGATGGAAGTCCAATTAAACCATGGCCTACCTTATAATCCCCAAGGACAAGGAAGAGTTGAAAGAGCTCATCACACATTGAAAGAATGTTTATTAAAACAAAAAGTGGGAATAAGCCATGGTAGAACACCAAAGGAACAACTATCCTTGGCTCTCTTTACTCTGAATTTTTTAAATTTGGATTCTCAAGGCCTTTCTGCTGTCAATAGGCACCAGACTCAGGTACCTGCTCAGAAGGGCTACGTAAGATGGAAAGATATCCTTACGGGTCTATGACATGGACCTGATCCGATGTTAGCATGGGCGAGAGGTTGTTTGTGTTTTCCCCCAGGATCAGCAAGACCCGATGTGGATTCCAGAGAGACTAACGAGGCAGTGCAACAAACAAGATGAAGCCTCCGATATTGATCCTGCTGCTGACCTTGACAACACTGTGGCTGATGCAGGCCAGAGAACAAATCCTGTGGGCCATAGCGAAAGCGTGGCCAATTCCCTTGCCTGTTCATTGCACATCTAAAGTTTTGCCTGTTTTCTTTTCTACTAATTGTGAATTGGGCTTGCCTTGTGTAAATTTAGACCCTGACACTGCCCAGTATTCAGTACTAATATTTCCCTCCATGGAGCATTATGCTTCTCCCTTATTAATAATTCTAACCCATGCATTTGGTTGAAGAATGGTTCTGTTGGCAATTGGCTCGACTCCCTTGCTCAGATCTCGAGCAGTATTCTCACTGAAGTCCTGGCTCAGATTAGTACAGGCACTAGTTCTGGTTCCGGCACTGGTACAAATGGGACCAAGAATGTAAATATCACTACATTTCTGATGCTGATGGAGGGGCTCCGACCCTCAAATTCACACTTTAGTCAAGAGAACTCCACTGCTCGACAAGTCTTACCTTATTGTGCACCTAATTGAGGCTATCCTCCTCATTGGACACCCTGTCAGATTCCGGACCACAAACTTAAACAAATATCTCCAGGTTTTGAATTTACTCCCCCTCTTGTCAAGTACCAGTATAACCTAATTCAAGGAGGTTCCCAAAGAACAGGCAGTAAAAATACCTGGCCATGGTTTCAATGTGTACTCTCCTACGAGCATGGAGCATTTACTTCTCTTGAACCTTTTGTGGTTCTCCAGAATCTCTGCATAAGACTTCTTAATGTTTCTGGTACAAGGGATGAGAAGGAACCTTCTCTTAAGAATCTATCAATACATAAAACTTTGAATAATCTCACTGTTCCAGCTAGCCCAGTATGTTTAAAAGCTCCTTTTTTCTTTCTGCTCTCTAATGCTACCAAAGAAGTGATCTTGTGCAATTCGACTGACGTCTCCTACATTGCTAGTCTGTGTTGGAATGGTACTGCTAATACAGCAGTAGGGATGAGGATTCCTATTTATGTTCCTATTCCGGTTAAAGTGGATACAGGAACATTTCCCAATACGGAAATCATCAGAACAAAATGGGATTTTGGCATCCTGCAGCATTGGTTATGGCCATAACCCTTTCTACAGCAGCAGCTATGACTTCTGCCATTGCCATGGTTGCTCAGGTCCAATCAGCTGACACAGTCAATGACATTGTGGAAAAAACAGCTACAACATTAACTACCTTAAGATCTATTGATGGCCACTTAAAAGCTGGCATTCTAACTGTGAACCAAAGAGTGGACCTGTTGGAGGAACAGGTGGATGATTTAGTAAGCTTGACTTCCATAGGATGCATTCATTCCTTTTCTTCTTTGTGCATCACCTCCAGGATAGCCAACAATTTCATGGAGAACAGCAACTTGAGTTGGCAGCTGAGTGCCTACCTTCAGGGAAATTGGAGTCAACAGTTCGAGAACCTGACAGACACCCTAACACAACAGATTGTTGCTGTGAATACTACACACCTGAGCCTGCCCACTGTAAATACCCTCTTAACTATCCTTAAGCAAGCCTTTAGTTTAGTTAAGGAATGGGCTGGAGTAGGGGTTATGCTTTCCATAATGTTGTTAGCCATTTTTGTTTGCCTGTGGTGCCTATGCAGGATCAGGAACTTGAAAAAATCCCAAGCTGCCATGTTGGTACAGGCCTTTGCTGCTGTGGAAGCAGGACAATCCCCTCAAGCATGGTTATCCATGCTGACAGACAAGTAGATGTCTGTCTCGCCCTTACTGAGTGAGTGATGTGTATCTGAATCAGTCATGCTCAATGACAGGCACCTACCCTCTTGCTGAGCGAATAAGCATACATGTGTTCCCTTCAACCTAAGACATGAGCCTGTGAGGGCGACACAGTGATTCTTTGACAGGTAAGATAGGGACACTGGGGTTGAACCTAAGACAGAGATGACTGAAATCTGACAACAGATAGATACTGATACTCCTATAATATTAAAACAAAAAGGGGAAACTGTTGGGAGCTGCAAAGTACCACGCCCAAAACATGGTGCTGGTTTCCACCCTCTGCCAGCCTGACGGCGAGTGCTCTCTGTGGTAAACAACTCCTAATTTGGTAAAGGTCATGTATCCGCTTAATTCTGCTTGGAGACAACCTATCCTGGCACACCACGTAGGGTTAGGTGATTGGTAGTTGTAGACTACATCAGACCCCGTCTTCCTCTACCCGGAGCCGCCATGCCATTTCACTGTAAATCAACAAGTTCCCGATTGAACTGTGTTGAAGAAGATTGCTCGGTGTTGCGTCATTCTTGCTGGTCAAGGGTGGACACGACAATAAAGAATTTTGTATCACATCCAAAAATACAAATATACAAGGTTGAATTATACAATGATATGGACAAAAAAATTGAAGATAATTAAAGCAAAAACATGAATGGATGTTACTAATAGTATTATTTTTAGAAGTTAACATATGTGCTGATAGTGAAAATCAGATTTTAGAATTATCTCATCTGCTTCACTGTATCATCTAGATAGCTGGAAACAAAATTTTTCATGTGTTCTTTAATGTGTTCCTCTATTGATGTAGACAATGCCTTCCTCCTATCCATATCAAACCTAAACAAGTAGGCTCATGGTTACTTGTTTTAGTTTTTAAGTTTTCCTATGAAGTTATATAGGTTAAGATCTTGCAATGCAATTTATTTGTAAATTGGAAGAAAATTATAAATCACACTGAATGAAAATTGATATTGATATAAAGAATTTAAATTTCTGGGGAGGGATATCATTCAAGCTCCATAGAACTGAAAATTCTATATCTGACCCATTTTATTGTGTATGTTCTGAAAGGAAACAATCAAATAGGAGTTAGTTATTAAACAGAAAGAGAGCGAGAGAGAGAGAGAGAGAGAGAGAGAGAGAGAGAGAGAGAGAGAGTTATTTGACATTAAGGAAAGTATTAAGAACATGTCTGTGGTTTAACTTGTTGGGTCTGTGAAGACAGCATATAGGAGTGCATAATATGTTCAAGTAATACAACAGTATTTTGGTATCATTTCAATCTCCATGAAGAATAGACAACTTTAAATTATCTCAAACTGATTTTAATACTATTGTGCATATTTCTTATCACAAAAACAGGAAAAGAAACTAACATTTGACCTTAAGCTATTTTTTAAGGCATGTTAACCAAATGCTTAAAATATTTTTTATTTCATTGGTATGTACTTTTTTTTTTGCTCATTCCTTGGCTATTTTTTTCTGTTCATTTTTTGTTTGTTTGTTCTGAACTGCTTGTTTTTATTTTATTTTTGTTGTCTTCCTTTTCTATGATTTTTGCATGTTTTCAATGAGAAAGCATGAAAAGGTGTAGAGGGATAGATTCTGGTGGATGGGGAGGCTCTGAGAGGAGATGGGGTAACTCTAATCAGAATATATTTTATCAAAAATCTATTTTTCAATAAAAATTAAAGTAGTTATAATGAATTCCTCAAAATTTTAGTGAATATAAATAATGAAAACTACTAAATTTTAAATGTTAAACATTTATGTATGAATCAGGAAACTGTTCAAATTCTGCCAACACTTGTGGCTCTTCAAGATGCTGCTATTCAATCTACTGCTCTGTCATGATACTGTATACTAAGAAGGATGTATTTTTGTTGTTGTTGTTGTGTTTTTCGAGACAGGGTTTCTCTGTGTAGCTTTGGAGCCTATCCTGGCACTCTCACTGGAGACCAGGCTGGCCTCAAACTCACAGAGATCTGCCTGCCTCTGCCTCCCGAGTGCTGAGATTAAAGGCATGCACCACCAATGCCCTGCAAGAAGGATGTTTTAATGATGGGAATACTTGTGAATTAGGTGTAAAAATACTACATAAACATGTTTTCTATTAGTTTGAAAACTACTATTAAAGAAATCATACAGTTAGACCGCCATTGACTTTGAAATCAATGAATCATTAATGATGAATATCCTTGAGTTTTTACCTATTCAAACAAATTAATTTTTCCATTAATTCTACATTTCAACATACTTTTCATGATACTAGATATAAACTTAAAAAATACTGATAGATTTAAATTTTTTGCTTCTATTAAACAGAATATTTTGTTATTCTGTCCTCAATGTTAATTTCGGTCCAAATTTTCTACTAGTTTTGATACATTGAATTCATCTTTGATCCCATAATTAGACTTAGAGAGGAGAAATAAAAGTAACAGATGACACATGACCTTTTTGCTTTTGTGTTGCAGGTGTTCTCTTTACAATACGCTGATAAATGGTCATCACTAGGAATGTATCCATTTTTTCTTTCTAGCATCCTTATAGTATCCCCCCTGTCTATAAGTTCCCTTCCCAAACTCATGTCATTTTTTCCTGATTGGTTTGATCCAGAAGTCATTATTTTGGAATTACAGCTTGAAGCTTGGTTGAGTCACCACTGGGTACACAAATGAAGACAATCATCTCTAATTTCTTAGAATCAATAACCATGCAATAGTTATGTAGTGATAGATAGGACTTGCTGAACACCATCATACCCAATAGTTGACAGAACCATTTTACAAACTACTGCTGGCAATTGCACCTAGTGTTAGATTGTGATTGGAATGTCTGTGACACTCCAAAAGGAAGTTTTTCTCCCTGTCTTCCAGATCTTACCTATTTTTTCTGTCCTCATTCACATGGTAGTGAACATGCTACATAGTAATGTCCTGTTTAGGCTTGAGAATTCAACTCTCACGTTTTTTTTTTTTTCAATACTTTGAACAGCTATGAGGCTGTATTCACTGTTCAAATAGAAAGGGATATTCCTCAAATTAAGGTTGATAGTAATATTTTCTATGGTGGGGGGAAGGTAAGTAAAGGTGTCCGGTAAAAGTAATAGAATGCATTACATACATGTTGAAAATTGTCTAGGAATAAACTTAATAAATTTATGTGTGTATTTGTGCATTTGTGTGTTGTGTGTGTGAATGGAATACTTAAAGAATACAAGGTACTTTAAAGATATTTTATGCCAAAAATTTCATACTTAAATGTATTATCAAATAACTTATTGAGATTTATTAGGTTAAGGAAACAATTTTTTCTTGTGATGTATTGACTTTGAAATGCAACAGTACTTAGAATCAGGTATAATTGATTTTAGGGGGTGGAGATAAGCCCAGTGGTTAAGAGCATTTTTGGATTTTTGAAGAGGACTGCAGTTCTATTCCCTGTATGAACACACATTAGACAGCTCACAATGGCACTTTCTTTGTGTTATATTGTTGGGAGTAGACACCATGATCAAGCCAATTCTTATGAAATGAAATATTCAAATGGGAGCTTGTTTACTGTTTCAGGGACTTAGTCCATTATCCTCGTGAAAGTTTATCCATATAGAGAGGCAAGTAGGCAGCTGTTGTTCTGGAGATGTAGATGAACCTCTATAGCCTGATTCTCAGGCAGGAGGAAAAGGGCTGGGGGCATCTGGCTTGGGACTTTGCAATCCCAAATTCACCTGCAGTGTCTCTTCTCCCAAGCAAGGTCACAATGAATCCTTCCTAAACAATTTACCCAGTGGGGACTAAGTATGTAAATATATAAGCCTACAGTGGCTATTCAAATTAAAAACATCAAAGACTAGAAATCCTGTTTCAGGGAATTTGCTTTTTCTGATCCAGGCTGTATTTATATGTGTTTTAGAATGAACACAACAATGAAATAATCTTAATAAGTATAACTTCCTATTATACTACAGATTGAAATGTCCCTCAGGAAGCTCTTTGGTTTCAACCTCTATCCCTTAAACAGCAGTGATCAAATGTGATCTTTTTGAAGTTATTTGAATATTCACAGTTTAAACAATTCCTGGTTTTAAAGTTAATGATCTTAGCAGGTTTGGAAATAGCAAGGAAAGTATTTACCTGGAGGAGTTTTAGGTCAATGGTAGTATGTCATTGAAGTTTACACCTTTTTTTCCCCTGTGGCCCTCTTTTCTCTGTCTTCAGATCAGATCATGTGCTATTGATAGCTTTCACTCACCATATTTTCCTGTCATGATTTCTGAGTGCTGTTTCTCTTCACAATTACAGGCAAAGTAGATCCACATCACCACAGAGACTGAAGGATCTGAAACTACGTGCCAAAATACATCTATCTTCTTTAAACTGATTTATTTTTCAGTATATGTATGTGTGTTTTTGTATGTGTGTGTCAACATGTAGTATGTCACACAGTCCTTCTTGCCAAATATTAAATTAGGTTAGACCATGTATAAACCATTGGCTTTTCATTTGCTTTGTTTCCAAATTGAGCCATGAAGACCAGATTGTTGAAATAAGTTTGTGAAATTGCTCTAAAAGGAATTCAGTAAAACAAATATGAGTAGAATCACTTTTCTAAGTTAAAGAAAGTAGTAAAATATAAGTTTTATCTGGGCTTGCTTAAATTTGGTAGTTTAATAGCTACTATAGCAAACATTCTTAAGATTAAAAAAATACTTCTCTAGCTATTTTCATAACAAAAAGTACTGAAGCTTGCCTGAGTATGAAAGGGATATAAGTGTAAGCATTTGAAATGTTTTCTCCAATAGATTGACTTGCCTTCATATTAACAATAGCAATTCTTTGCAGAATATTTTACTCCAAAAGCCAAACTGAAGGTCAACATGTACAAACTTCTGACTGATAAAGTGCAGCCAGAAATATGATTTCAAGTGGATTCTAGGAAAACCAATTTTAGACAGTTCTGTTGAAGTGCAGGACAGAGTTTAGGAGGGTGAAATAGTCATTATAGATCACAGTTTGAATATTTATGATTTATGGGATGCTATTACTTCATATTTAAGTGTTAAGTAACCACAGAATATAATATTACAAATGGTCCATTTGCCCTCAAATCTTTCCATAGTTAAATTTGAATTTCACCATGATTTCCCCAAAAATATTGTTTTATTCAGAGGAATGTAAACACAGGCTAAGAAAGAAATGCAGAGGTAGAGCATGACTAACAAAGACAAGCATATGAACAACAACAACAACAACAACAACAACAAAGAAATGTCCCAGTCATTACAGCTTTGGTGATGCAATGAGATAAAGGTCTTTGTTTAAGTTAAATGGTCTTAGTCCAGACCAACATTTCCTTTTAAAAATTTAGATGTACATGATTTTTCAGCAATAGCAATGTTTCATTGCTGAAAGATTGGAGGCAAAATTTATTCTCTTGATATCAATGATTTTTGACTGTGTGTGTGTGTGTGTAATATTTCAATACCATTTACTTAGAAGTACAGATAGTCTTCAAAGAGAATCTCATTAAATATGCAGATTCTTCACTATGGTATGGTGTAAAATTGTAAAAAGAAACATATGCTCTATCATTAAGTAATAACAATGTAATTGTCCTGGAAAGAAGAAGGGATGACAGACTCTTAGGAAAACAGTGAAAAAGACAAGGGGGAAATATAATATATATATATATATATATATATATATATATATATTCCATAATATATATATTATGAGAAAAAGGTGGTCATATACAAGTAAGGGGCAGTACTCTTTGCTGGATTCATGTAAAATATCAAGCTATTAATTCTTCCAGATTTGTACTTTTTTATAATTTCTTTTTATTAGTTCAAATTAGGAACAAGCTGTTTCACATTTCAATCTCTTCTCCCTCTCCCTCCACTCACCCCCACCCCTCCTACTCCACCCCTGACCTACCCCCAACCCAATTCACCCTCCATTCCCCAGGCAGGGTAGGGACCTCAACAGGGGCTCCACAAAGTCTACCATATCATCCTGTGCTGGGCCTAGGCCATTGCCCATGGGTCCAGGGCAAGATTGCATCCCTTCAAGTGAGATGGGCTCTCAAAGTCCCTTCTTACACCAGGGAAAAATACTAATCCACTACCTGGGGCCCCCTAGAGTGAAGAGGCCTCCTCATTGATATCCATGTTCAGGGGTCTGGATCAGTCCTATACTGGCCTCCCAGACAGCATCTGGGGTCAATGTGTTCCCTCTTGTTCAGGCCAGCAGCTTCTGTGGGTTTCACCAGCCTGGTACCGACCCCTTTGATCTTCATTCCTCCCTCTCTGCAACTAAGTTCCAGAGTTCAGTTTAGTGTATATCTGTGGATGTCTGCCTCTGCTTCCATCAGCCACTGGATGAGGGCTCTAGGATGGCATAAAAAGTAGTCTTCAGTCTCAATATAGGGGAAGTGAATTCAGGTTATCCTCTCCACCATTACC
This sequence comes from Cricetulus griseus, assembly GCF_003668045.3. NCBI lineage: Eukaryota > Metazoa > Chordata > Mammalia > Rodentia > Cricetidae > Cricetulus > Cricetulus griseus. The sequence goes on along the minus strand of NW_023276807.1, from coordinate 19,114,096 downwards.
TAGATTGTCAGTTTGTGTGCTCCTTCTGGAAATATCCTTAGTGCCAGATCTCTCCTCAGACCTATAATGGCTCCCTCTAATAGGGTATCTCTCATCCTGCTCTCCTCTATTCTTCCCCCAACTCAGTATTTCTGCTCCTCCATTTCCTCCTCTCCTCTACTCTTCTCCTCCTCTCATTCTGCCAGCTCCCTCTCCTCTACCCTCATGCTCCCAATTAGCTCAGGAGATCCTGCCCCTTCCCATTCCTGTGGTCCATGCATTTATCACTTAGAGTCCTTCATGTTTCCTAATTTTTTTGATGAAGAGGATTATAGGCTGGTAATCCTTTGCTCTATGTCTGAAATTCATTTTAGATCCATATCTGTCACCATGCACAAAAGTTAAGTGCAAATGGATCAAAGATCTCACCATAAATCCATCCACATTGAATCTTCTAGAAGAGAAAGTAGGAGACACCCTTGAATGAATTGGCACAGGAGACTGCTTCCTGAACATTATACCAGTAACACAGGCAAAGAGAACTTCAATTTATAAATGGGACCTCCTGAAACTGAGAAGCTTCTGTAAGGCAAAGGACACAGTCAGTAAGACAAAACAACAGCCCACAGAATGAGAAAAGATCTTCAAATTTGCACTTTTTGTAGAAGAAAGAATTACAATGAGAAGGGAGCCTCGAGGCAGCAAAAATTTTTCAGTTATAATAATGAAAATATTTTAATATTGGCAAAAACCAGACAGATTGATATTATGTATGAGTGTTCTATCTGCATGTACAACTTTATGATAGAAGAGGGCATCAGATCCCATTATAGGTGGTTGTAAACCACCATGTGGTTGCTGGGGATAAATGTCAGGACCTCTGGAAGAGCAACCAGTGATATTAAGTGCTGAGACATTTCTTCAGCCTTGAACTCTCTATTCTAAAGCCAAAAGAAATGCTCTGATGAAGAGAGTATATGTTCTACAGCTGCTGGATTAGGTATGCTCTAAGTGCCTAGTAAATTAATTTAATCTATTCTCTAATTCTAATTATTGTTCATGGATTTTCTTTCCGTTTGGACAATCTATCAATCTGTGATGGTGTAGTATTAGAATTCCCTGATGTTGGCATATTGGAGCTTAATTCTCTACTGAGTTTTACTTGTTTTGGCTTATTAACTTTGCTATAATATTTTGGTGTTAAAAAATTAAAAGTCACTATTATTTTTGATAAGTCATTTCTCTGGGAGTTATACAGTGACCTTTGACTTTTATTGCTATGTTTGTTATACAATCTATTTTGTAGCATATATTTACAAATATTTCTGTTTTCTCAAAACAATCTTATTTTTCCTTCCCAATATGCATTCACTGAGACAATCATTGGTGGAAAATTATATTACAATCAAATACAATGAGAAAATAAGAGGAGTGGCAGTAATGACCTGCCATAGAATATTGAGCTTGATCTTGCTTTATAATTCTGCCACCAGGTTGTTTTAGATTCTCAGATTCAGCCTATTTGCTTTCAGTGATTTATCAAGAGGCATGGATTCACCTTTATGTTTTTACTTTGTTATTGTATTATAGCTGTTACTTTGTGTTCCACAGGCTTTCATTCAGGTTTGTGGAAAGGGGTAACTGTATTAATTGTGCTTGACTCTTTTCTGTTTCTCATATGTAAATCTGCTTTTAGTGTGATTTTTGTCACACACACACACACACACACACACACACACACAATAGTAATGATCTTTCCTACACTTTTTAGGATTGACATTTTTTAAAAGTTTAAGTGTAAGTTCATAAATTCAAGTAATTCATCTTATCCCTCCACGTTTCCATTAGTTATGCAAAAACAAGAACCTTACTGGAGACTAACTTTATAGTATTGTTTGAGAACATATAATGGCCAATGTCAAATCTTATACACATACATACATACATACATACATACATACATACATCTTCTTTGTTATGTACTTGAGGTGCAGTGTTTTCTGGATGTATCTTCCCATTCTCACTTTCACTTTTAATAACACCTAGGTGTGAATTGGTAGTTCTTTAAACCTGAAGCTGGTGTGAATTCATTGAGGTATTTGTCAAGATGAGCTGGTATTGTAGGTGTACAACATCAGGCACTGATCTATGAAACATTTTGTACTGTTGTCCCAGGAAAGACACAAAAGTTTCAGTCATAGTAGGTTCTTTTAAAACTTCCATGAAAAACTCTGTGGGCAAGGATAAGTGGAAGAACAAAATTCTGTACTGGAACACAGTGTTACCTATCTTTGATGACCATCTTTGGTCCTGGCATACTTAATTCAGGCACCCACATGAAAACACATCTTATTGGCCTATTGTATCTCAAAGAATACATTTCTCATGCCCTTGAAGTGTGGCTAAACTAGAGCATGTTCATATTCCTAATTTTCCTTTTGTCACATCTCGTATCGTCCACTACATCCAACTCCTTCCTACCTTGTATTTTCCTGAGGTTAGACTTTGTCTTAAAGCAGCCACAACTCCATGCAATTAAAAGAGTATGCAGGGTTCCAGATGTGAAACCATGAAGGAATTTCTGACACCAAGTGTAGACGAAGATCACATAAGTCCCCTTTTAAGGTTTCTCTCAGCTACAGTACACTTAAAAGATTTATAGTGAAATTTAGAAAACCCCTTTGTGAAATTGAGCCACTAGAGCCCAGGTATCCTTTCTGTTTAGGCTGTAGTTCCTCAGGGAACCAATTTCTATGCCTACAGAGATTGGTGGAACTCTTACTTTTACCTGTATTTCACACAGGGAATATTTTGTGACCCAGCAGTGGAGCTGGTTTTATTGGTGAAGTCAAAGATCTGTCCGATTTTCCCAATAATAGGGATAACACTTCCATTTGTAACTTAAAAAAAAATACTGTGTGACATGAGACTTGACAGCCATATTATTATCACCTTTCCAAACAATCTTCTATGTGGTAGTTTAAGTATAAATTGATGATGTTGGGTGAAACCTTCTACCAGTGGGGAAAAGTGCTGTTTCTGCCCTTACTACGCCTTTTATTCTTAATGCTCAACAATCACTTCTGTTAAGAATACTGTATTTTGTCTCATAATGCAGTTTTAACATTTTGAAATCATGAGTATTTTCAACTTGGTATGACACAGTCTGTATGGAATTGCCTTATGCCCTGCTTGGGCTTGTTTTTGTTTGTTTGTTGGGTTTCTTTTTATTGTTGGCATTCTTTTTCTTTCTTTTTAATTGCAAAACTGTATAATTTAAGAGCCAGGTCTGCAATCCTTCTGGATTGTACTCATCTATAAGCATTGGATTTGGTTTACTGTTGGCTTGTTTTAAGTGATGAAGTTTTTATTTCCTTATGGCACAAAATTTTTCTGGTGTTCTTGTGCTTTCCATGTAATGGGCCTAGAGATGTTTCATGGTACTTAAGCTAGAAGCCTGGTAGTTGATATTCCCTTGAGAAAATGAATGTCACACCTTGAATACACACAGAAAAATTATTTATTATAGAGATATACAGCAGGGATAGTTTGCTAATATTTTAATCCCAGTAAAAGGGACTGAGGCATGCAGATCTCTGAATGTTTGTGTCCAGGTTAGTGTAGTCAACATAGTGATTTTCATGAAAGTCTAGTCTATGGATCTGTACATTGAGACACTGTCTCAAAACACACACACACACACACACACACACACACACAGAGAGAGAGAGAGAGAGAGAGAGAGAGAGAGAGAGAGAGAGACAGAGAGAGAGACAGAGAGACAGAGAGACAGAGAGACAGAGAGACAGAGCAAGACAGAGACAAAGAGATATTTAATTAAAATTCAGCATTACAGACTTAAAAAGCAGAAAGTTACCAGGTAGTTTTTCTAGATTAAAATAACAGAAAGTTTTATGACATATTATGTAATATAGAGAACATGTGGATTATAAATTATAAAATAAAAGAATTAACTGTAATAGAAAGGGAAAGAAAACCTGCCAATGTCAGAAAATAATACTATATCTTATGTAGTATAAATATTATATACAATTTCTTGCTCATACTATATTGTCTTTTTTACCTTTTAAATGCACTTATTTTATTTGTTCTTTGAAATTTTCACACAATTTGCTTTGATCATATTCAATTCCCTTTCCCTACCTTGCAAAATTAGTATGCTTTTTTCTTTTAAACATTCAAAACAAATTTGTGTTGCCCAAGGTGCTTTTGAATTTCTTGTCTTCCACTTGAGTGTGTATAACATGCCAGGGACCACACACTTAGACAAAATTTTCTCTCTCTCCTAGAAGTGAAATTTGCCAAAAGTCCCAGAAATAAGGATTGGATTGTATACTCAACTTTTCCTTCCATCTTGGTATTTGATTTGGCCTGGGCTTCCACAGGTTTTATACATCTTATGATAACCACTGTGAGTCTATATATGCATCTGCCTTGGTAATGTAGAAGAAAACATTTCCTTATACCCCCCCCCTTCAGGCTAATACAGGCTTTTTACCTTCTCTTTTTGAATGATCCCTGAGCCTTGAGCAAGAGCACGATGGGTTATATATGCTCAATTTGGGGCTGTGCTACTTGAGGGATACTGTGTTAACAATCTCCTGCAAATAGATGCCGCTCAGATAAAGGATGAGAGCTTCATTGTGCTACAAGTGTAATAATAAGTCATTAGGAGTCAAATTAATTTTATGTCCATTAGGATACCCTGTGTACTCTGTGTGTGTGTGTTTGTGTGTGTGTGTGTGTGTGTGTGTTTTGGTCAGTGTGCATTAGAGGATGGAGGACAACTAGTTGGATGGTTCCCACCTTCACACTGTGGGTTCTGTAAACTTGGGTCACAATGCATAGTAAGTCTCTTCTCTCATTGAGCCACTTGTTGGCCCCATAATACCTAAAACATACACAAGTAACTGAGAACAGAGTATCATGACCTATGCAAATTTGTTCAAATTATTCAGCAAATAAATACATAGTATATATAAAAGCACATTTTGACAACTTTACCATATTGGTTAAATTTATAATGTTGACATTTTATTACTTTCTAACTTTTCTGCATTTATTTACTTTTTTTTTTAAGCAGGAAAAGCCACAGACACAAGTTACAATTTTCTTGACTCACTAATGTGCATGGAATCCAGACACTGTCATCTTGTAAATGTGTGCTGAATGTCTATATCCAACAGGAGAGTATTAGAGTCTAAAATATATCAATAATTAAGTTTTATGTATTATTACTAATAATTATCATTTTCAAGAAATGGATGAATATGTTGGGATATATTGAGTATATGAAAGTCTTAAGGTAAAATATGTGATTCAGATCAAATTAATTTTCCATTGGTAGGCTTGCAAGAAAATTTTGATTTAGTCACCAGTTAAAAGTGAGTTAGACAATTGTATAATTTTGTGTTTTCAACAATATAAACTGCTAGAATAGAATTAGCCCATTATGACCTAATTATAGAATAGCAAAATAGGACTAAAATTACATGACTTAAGTAATGTGGTTGGAATAATATTTCAGGTGAGGTAATTGAGGTGCAAATTTTAATTAAAGCTCCCTACGTTTGATATTTTTTCAGAATAACTCAGATAGTGCTTTCTACAAACAGATTTGTAGTTCAGAAATTTGTTCATGAAAATCACATTCCTAAGTAGCAGCTTTAGCTAACTCTTTCCATCATAAAAGACTGATTAATGACATTGTGTTTATTATTGTTTTATTTAAAGATTTATTTCAATAATGTGTATGTGTGAATGTCTATGGGTGGTTATGTGCATATGAGCAGGAATAGCAGGAAGGGTCAGATTGGGAAAGTATTCACTGGTACTGGAGTTACAGGCATTTGTAAGCCACCTCATGTTGTAAAGAATCATTGATCAATCTTTCTGGGCATATTATTATGTTTATATCTTTTCACAGATATATTGAGGGATACTTGACAAGCATATTCTCGTTTTTTTGTTCTTTGTTTTGTTTTTGTTGTTGTTTTTTTTTTTTGAGAGACAGGGTTTTAAAGTGAAATGCAATTAATGTGGACTGCAATGGAGTCAGAGCTAGTTTGAAAAACAGATGGTTTATTAGGAAATTACTCATGCGATGGAGGCAGCCCTGTACAACCAGGCAGTTGAGGGAATAGAGAGAGACACATATGTGTGGCTGGCAGAAAGATTTATCTGCCAGGGTTTCTATGTGGCTTTGGAGGTTGTCCTGGAACTCGCTCTTGTAGACCAGGCTGGTCTCAAACTCACAGAGATCCACCTGCCTCAACAAGCATATGCTCTTACTCTTTCCCCCCCATGTTTTATTTAAAGTAGAAGCAATATGGTTTTATATGCCAATCCCAGTTCCCTCTCCATCCCCTCCTATCCTATCCCCAATAACACCATATCTCATACCCTTTCTTCTCCCCAGGGAGTGTGAGGCTATCCATGGTGTATCTTCAGAGTCTGTCATACCTTTTGAAATAGGGCCCAGGCCCTTCTCCATGTGTCTACGCTGAGAGACTATCCCTCTAGGTGAAATGGGCTCCTAAAGTTCATCATTTGCTAGGGATAAGTACTGATCTACTACCAGAGGCTCCATAGATTTCAGGGCCTCCTCACTAACACCCAAGTTCATGGGGTCTGGCTGAGTCCCATGTTGGTTTCCCAGTTATCTGTCTGGGGACCAAGAGCTCCCCCTTGTTCAGGTGAGCTGTTTCTGTGGGTTTCACCAGCCTGTTCTTGAGTCCTTTGCTCATCACTTCTCCTTCTCTGCAACTTGATTCCAATTCAGTTCAGTGTTTAGCTGTGGGTGTCTGCCCCTACTTCTATCAGCTGCTGGATGAAGGCTTTAGGATGGCACATACGGTAGTCATCAATCTCATTATCAGGGAGGGTATTTAAGGCAGCTTCTCCACTGTTGCTTAGATTGTTAGTTGGTGTTATCCTTGTAGATCTCTGGACATATCCTTAGTGCCAGATTTCTCTTTAAACCTATAATGGCTCCTTCTATTATGATGTCTCTTATCTTGCTGTCCTCTATTCTCCCCCTGACTCAACATTCCTGCTCCCTCATGTCCTTCTCTCCCCTCCTCATTCTCTTAGCTCCCTCCCCTGTTATTCTTAATGATGGTGAAAATTTTAATCTAGAAATATATTGGGAAGTAATTTCTAAACATAAGCTAATTAACATGCCATTTCATTATCTCAGCATTATTATTCATGTATGTGATGATAACAATTAGTCTCTCCTCTTTTCAATAATCCCTTAACAATTACTATTTATTCAGTAAGTTCCTGGAATAAATACTAGTTGGCATATTGTAAATATTAAATGTAAGGTATTTCTGTTTACTTATTTTATTTAAATTTATGTTAATAATAGAGAAGGAAAATTGGACATGTTTATATGAATTTCAGTTGTGAGAAAATTTTTAATATTTAGAAACAAAGTAAAAGTAACTTATTTGGGCAAAGTTTAAAAGTCACCATAGTCACTTGTCTCTTAGATCATGCACTTGATCAGGGCATAGACAAATCCAGGTGAGCTATTTGTGGGAATGTTACAGAAATGGTCACTATCCCAAAAAAGTGATTTCCAACTGAAAATTCATGAGTTTATACTTGGCTTTGTACTCTTCTAAACAGTGTGACTTATAATTTCTAAGTAGAATTACCCATTATTCTATACATACAGAATTATAGGGCCTATCTAGTACCACCTAAACCATCCAGCCCACCCACCCAGTTCCATCAAGTCTCAGGTAGTGACCACTATTCTTCAATTCTCTATCATCCATATTTTTTTTGCTTTCACATGAGAATAAAATCAGGTAGTGATTTCTATGTATTCCTGACTCCTTTCCCTAGCACAATTATTGCCAATTTCATTCATGTTGCTGAACAAGCTAGTATCCCATTCTTTGATGACAATTTTATATTTCACATTGTGTATAACATCATTTTTCTTAAAGCATTTATCAGTGTCATATAAATGACACTGAGCTCAATTATATGTATTGACATATAGGTTCATGATTTTAGATTCATTGGTTGTATACTGACCAGTAGGTTTATTTGGTAGTGTCTCTTTTATTTTGATGGACTTGATTCAGAATACCTTGTAGGAAAGATTGGGTGGATATATATTTTATCAACTTGTGTTTTTCTAACAATGCCCTTATCATGTAAATTCTGAAAGATAAGTTAACTAGTAACATTATTCTTCATTGTCAGGTGTTTTTCCTTCAGTATTATGAAAATTACATGCCATTCATCCTTGCCATTATTTTCTTCTAGGAACATTGCTGTCAGGATAACTAGGACATGACTGGAATATGGAATATGGTCCTTTTCTTTGTTTTAATAGTTTAAAGCTGTAGTTTATATCCATACGATCAAGTAAATGATTATTATTATGACAGTTTTGTGTATGTACATCAGGCACCACGAAAATAATCACCTGCCTATTAACCTTTTTTCACCTTTCTCCTTTCAGCTCATTCTTTTTCTCTTTTGTAATAGTCTGCCTTCTATTATCATGTCCTCTCAAAATTCAGCTTCTTCTAAAACATGCAAAATTTAGTTATATATGCTTTGTATATGCACATAAATAATAAGGCACAGGTGTGTACAAAGGCTAAAAAGCTAAGAAGAAGAACAAGAGAGGTTAATAATAAATGATAATCAATGTTGGGTTGGCAAAGGACACATAAAATTAATGACTGGCTACTGACTCTGACCTTAAAATTGAGAAATAATTGTGCTTTGCATATGAAGAACTTAAGACAAATGAATGGTTTAAAATAAATAAAAAATCAGTGTCTATTATACTCCCCAAATATCAGATAATAAAATAATGAACATAGAAATTGTGTTCCTGTCCATATATACTATCCATGTTTTGAGAAACAACTTTCTTCCTTAATATATCCTACTCTTAACATAATATTAGTTGAATGTATGTTTTCAAAGCTGATGATCATTTGGTATTGGATAATCAATTGGTGTGCTCTTCCCAGGGTAAATCCATTTCTTTCACTCTTAGCATTTGTGTTGCTTGTAATTCTTTGTGTATGGTTGATGCCATGTGAGCTGGAGATGTGTGTGTGTGTGTGTGTGTGTGTGTGTGTGTGTGTGTGTGTGTATACTGAATACATATAATACTGAATTAATTAAAATGAAGCAAATAGTTTGAAAGAGAAAAAGGCAGAGCATATGTGAAGGCTTGGAGTTATGAAAGGGATAGGAACAATACATTACAATCTGATAAATTTTTAAATATTAATAAAAAGAAATTTGAAAATGCACATGTTTATTGGAAATGTATGCATTATATATAGAAATCTTAGTTTCTACCCCATCACTTCCCAAATTTTTACCACCTTCATGCCTGGAAAAAAACAGAACAAATAGTGAAAAAGCACAAGAAACACATATAGGCACAGTCATAGACATCCACCCACAAACTAAACATATCAAAAATAAAACTAAGAAATCCATATCATACTTGGAAAAGAACAGCAATATAAAAATGGCCAAAGCAATAAGAAAATATATCTAGAGTAACACCACAGAATTTTTTGGAATTTCTGAATGTAAATAAATTGTTCATGGAGGTTGACAAATTAGAAAAGAAATTATTGCTCAGGTGTTAACATCTTTTACATATAGGTCAAAGCATATAGAAACAGTTTTTGTTTTTTTTTTTTTTTTTTTTTTTGGTGGGGATGATCACTGTTCCTTAAATGCCTGTCACGATTGTCTCACTTGAAACTCTAGGCCCTTTTTTCTTTTGCTGCCTTCTAATATCTCACTAGGGAACAGCAGCTGTTATCCTGCAGAAAGTGATCTGGCTATAGCTTCTACTAAGCCAGAGGCAGATTATATAAATTACTCAGTTATCAGATATCTCCTTCCAAGCCTGCAACATGAATCATAAATAATAAGGTGCGGGAGAGATGGATATTTTGGGCTTCAGTTATTCCCCTGTGTTTGAATGTTTATAATACTAAAGGCAGTCAGTTCTTACCTTGTGAATATTGCTTTGTGACATCATTTGAAGAATTTGAAATTTCAATAAGAGACTTGAAAATAATTCCATCATATCTGTGCTTTTGTTACATATTTAATATCCTATATTTGTTACTCATTCCTGTGCATGACTTAAATTCAATTTTATAATGGCTTGAAGAGACAAAAATTTAAGACACATTTCCATTTCACCTAGTAAAATCTCATAATAAGTAATATAATATTTCCCTGGGGTAGAATAAAATAATAGTTAAATATCTAATACAATCTGACATCATTTTTACTAAGGTCTGGATGAGTGATTCTTCCAAATTGTAACCCATATTGATTATACATAAATAGAAACCTGCATGTAGTCTGCTTTTGAAAAAGAATAGAAACATGTTAAGAAAATGAACATTTTATAAAGGAAAAAGAAAAGTTCATGTGTCAAAATTTTGACATTCTTTTAAAGGAGAGTGACATGAATCAGATTACTAAAGTTATTTTGAAATAACTTGACAGAATACAAATGCATAGACAATTTTTGACCGTAGAATTTTTACAGCAAGAAAAGTTCATATTTTTATTTTTATACGTATTCTGGTTGATTTTTTCCAACCTGATATAAACCTAGATATATTCAGGAAGAAGGACTCTTAATTGGGGAAAACTGCCTGCATAAGATTCCTCTATATGCACATCTGTGGAGTGTTTTCTTGATTAATGTTTGATGTGACAGGGTTGAGCCCACTGTTCATGACACGCAAGTGATCCTTAGTTGTATGAGAAAGTAGACTGAAAAAGTCAGTAAGAAGGCTAAATCCATGGTTTCTGCTTCAGTTCCTACCTCCAGGTTCCTGACCCCAAGTGGATCTCTGACCTGGTTTCCCTAAAGGATGGTAAATACCCTGAGAACTGTAAGATGAAATAAATTTTTTCTTAACAAGGTGCTTTTGGTCATCTTGTTTGATCATGGGAATGAAAATCCTAAGACCATATGAAAACTTTTGACATAGGTATTCTGCTACTGTAGTTTCTATAGGTTTTTAAAATTATATATTTCTGAAAGAAACCTACTTCTGTATTTTAAATACTTTCCTCTAGTGGAATAAGTGTATTTTTCCTATTGGAAACACATAAACATATAGCATTCACTAAGACAAAGTTTGTGGGTAATCATTAGGATAGCTAAAGTGGGGAGAACTGTCTACTATAGATGCCACAGTTTCCTAGGAAGTGATGAGATTTTGGTCTGTATAAATACGAAAAAGTGAGGGAAGCAGAAGATTCCATTATCCATGTAACTTTGGATGCAATATTCCCAGGCACCTCAGGTTTCATCAGTTCAGACTTTTTCTTTATAATGAGCTGTAACTTAAACTTGTGAAAAAATTCCCTTTCAATTTGGGTTTGTAGGAGTATTTCATCATATATCTAGGAAAAAACCTAAGACATAAGTCATAGAATATATATATATAATATATATATATATATATATATATATAGAGAGAGAGAGAGAGAGAGAGAGATCACTTATAGAACAGGCTGGTATGGTAAAAATTGCCTACCATGTGTAGCTGTCATTCTCTGATTCTTCAATGAGAGTACTCATGTTCAGTATTGATGGAACAGAAACAAACTTGAGGGTGTAGAAAGGGGAGGCAGTAGTTGGAGAAATAATGCAGGGTGGGGAGTGTCTAAAATCACAGAAAATTTTCCCTAAATTAACTCATTTTATAAGAATACACACTTATGCCTGTGGTGGCTGCCCTAACCTTAGGTGAGTCTGGTTGCTGCTCTGCCTGCCCCCAACCTCATCCAAAAATACCTGCTCGCTTCTGCCTGAGCACATCCACACAAGCGTGGACCCGCCAAGACGGAAAGGCCCACACTGAGTCCGGACACACCTCACCCCTGTCTACACCCTGCCCTCTGTTCTGTGGTGGGTGCCCTAGCCTCAGCAGGTGCAAAAATACTCAACAAAATATTGGCAAATTGAATCCAAGCACACATCAGAAAAATCATCCATTATGATCAAGTAGGCTTCATCCCAGGGATGCAAGGATGGTTCAACATACGAAAATCCATCAATGTAATCCACCATATAAACAAACTGAAAAAGAAAAACCACATGTTCATCTCACTTGATGCTGAAAAGCCTTTGACAAAATCCAACACCCCTTCATGATAAAGATGTTGGAGAGAAGAGGAATAACAGGAACATATCTAAACATGATAAAAGCAATATACACCAAACCAACAGCCAACATAAAAATAAATGGAGAGAAACTCAAAGCCACTCCTCTAAACTTGGGAATAAGACAAGGCTGCCACTCTCTCCATATCTCTTCAATATTGTACTTGAATTTCTAGCTAGAGCAATAAGACAACAAAGACATCAAAGACATACAAAATGGAAAAGAAGAAGTCAAACTTTCACTATTTGCAGATGATATGATAGTCTACATAAGTGACCAGAGAAACTCTGCCAGGGAAGTCCTACAGCCGAAAAACACCTTCAGCAAAGTAGCAGTACACAAAATTAACTCAAAAAAAAAATCAGTAGCCCTACTTTATACAGATGATAAATGCAATGAGAAAGAAATCAGAGAAACATCACCCTTCACAATATCCAAAAACAACACAAAATATCTTGGGGTAACACTAACCAAAAAAGTGAAAGACCTGTACAGTAAGAACTTTGAGTCTTTAAAGAAAGAAATTAAAGAAGATACCAGAAAATGGAAAGATCTCCCATGCTCTTGGATAGGTAGAATCACACAGTAAAAATGGCAATGTTGCCAAAAGTAATCTACAGAGTCAATGCCATCTCCATCAAAATCCCAACACAGTTCTTCACAGACCTTCAAAAAACAATACTCAATTTTATATGGAAAAACAAAAAAACCAGGATAGCCTAAACAATGCTGTACAATAAAGGATCTTCTGGTGAGGGGAGGGAGAGGGAGAAGGGATTGACATGTGAAACAAGTTTGTTTCTAATTAGAACTAATAAAAAATACAAACTTTTTATGAAAGAAATTGATCAAACAGCATTAGAAGTACACACTTTGAAGATATCTAAAAATGTGTAACGAGTACAACAATTTTAAGAAATAACAATAAATATTATCCAGCTCCTATTTTGTCAATTTGCCATTTTTCTATTTTTATATTATATTGATAGAATTCAGTACCTAAGATTTTTGAGAAACAATGGACATTGAATTAGAAAAAAATTAAGCAATTAAAAATCAGAAGGGATTTCATACTACCATTTTCTGTAAATGAAAAAAACAGTTGTCTAAGAATAATGTCTTATTTATGTCTGTAACCTGGAAAAACTTGAAGCAACCTCTGAGTAATTGGACTAACTCCTGTGTCCTTCAGTGTGATAACAGCAGTAGGGAGGAGATTCATTGCACCAAGGGATAAGCATAAAAGAGGCTCTTAGCATTCATTTCACAGTACAGAATGACTGCAATGAGAGAAACAGAAACACATCTGTACTGCAAAGTTAAGAATCAATTCCAGCATAACTAAAATACAAATGTGACCAGTACAATTCTATTAATGTACAGGATAAACTGTTTACTTAACAAGTGTCTAACAAGTACGCAAACACATACACACCAAGGCAAAAAAAAAAATATGGTTTTCTCTTTTACGTGTCTTGATTGTTTCAAAGCTTGTTTTGTTCCATCCTATTATATTTTATAAATTCACACAACAATAAACATAGAAAATGAAAAGTATATGATGCAAAATATTGATTTCCTTTTTTATATGTTATTGATCCTCTAGAAGATTAATGTTCAATCTATCTTTATAGAATATTTTTAAATCAACTTATGTTTTGACTTGTATTCCCCAGAATACATAATAGGCAGCCATAATGGGTGGGATCCAACTGTTTTCTACTTGGAATTAAGAAACACCAAACAAGACAGAAATCATGCATGATACTGAAAACCTATCTAAGTACCCATGGCTATTGAAGTCTTTCATGTTGGAAGAAAACTTATGACTACTACTTTACTAAACAAACATTAACTACTGGCTACATTCAAATTACTTGTTTTTATACCAACAGAGAATTGTTTACTCACCCTGCATCATGGAAAATTTATTTGGCAACAAATGACACTATTACAGAAAAACCCACCTGAACCAAATTCACAGCTTTGGAAATAAATACCTACTGCTACATCTAAAGTTTAATTCTTGCAACTAAGTGTCAGGGGTACTTGTGGAAGAGATGCCAAAGCAATTGGAAATGTCAGAGGAAGAGCAAGTTTAATGTGACATTGTACAAACTAGAATTGCTAGAAGTTTCCTCTGTTAAACTTTACCAATAAAGCTTAATACTTGTAAAATAATTTTAAAATGCTTTTTAATTCTTTAAGGACATTATGCAATGCATTGATCTCCAGAATACCTTTCTCAAACCATTTCATATCTAACCAAATTCCATATTGTCAAATTCCTTGTATTAAATTTTGCTTTTTATTTAGTAACCTGTAGGCTCCTAATTTATACTGTACACACACTTTGGGTGTGGGTCCATCCAATGGCTGTGGTTGATTTACAATGAGCCCATGAGAAGAAAGAAAAATCCATTATATTTGAGAATTTCACACACACATACAATGATAATTCATCCTATATTCACTTGTTTCCCTATTCTGCCTCCTATTATATTCTACCAACAAACGTCTTTTCCAAGTTTATGTTTTTTTTCTTTAACAGTTAATTCTATTCATAAATGTTCAGGTATGGAGCCATCTACTGTGTCATGGAAAGTGTACAAGTGGCAGTATTCTTAAAAAGTAATGATCCTTCTTCCTACCACAATCATAAATTGTCAATGGCTCTCCAGTTAAAGGTGGGGCTAAGAGATCATTTACCTCTCCTCAGATGAAATATTTGCTGACTATATTTTATGTAGGTCTTAAGCAGAGAAGCAGGGATAGGTTGTGTCCATGATTCCATAACCATGTCATATCTAGAAGAGAACATATCACTGCCATTCTTCCCATCCCGTGACTCTTACAATCTTTTTACGTTTCATCTTCTGCTATGTGTCCTGAGCTTCGATGGTGACTGCATTGATATACTTGTCCCATTTAGGAGTAAATATTCAGTTTCTTTTCCTCAGCATTTTTCCCAGCTATTCATGTCTCCCCTAGTTGCTCTCTGCTGCACAAAGGTACTTCCCTGACAAAGGTTGATAGCAGTCAAGTTCTATAGGTATATGTATAAATATTTAGATGGCAACTTGATATCATGCCATTTGGCAACATGAAAATTATAGGTTTACCCAAGAGCCTTGTGCATCCCCAGCCATGGGCTTTGGTGAGAACTATGAAACTATGTGTGAAACATACTCCTATGGGTCAAAACACAAATCCCTTCATAATACAGTAAGATACCCCACAACAGATTTGCCACTATCACCTCAGCAGGCATAGCTTGCCTACATCGGTATTGCATCATAGAGATTTTTACAGATTTTTCTTGCTATTCTGAGAATAATCAAAAGAGGATAACATTAATATTTTTCTCCTAATTTGATAGTAAAATGTCGAAACTTAAAATGAGGAGAGAACCAAATTATACAGATGAAATTATCTTGCCATTTTTAAATCAAGGCGCCATACAGCCTCTTGCTTCAGGAATTAATTCTTCTGTTTCATACCCAAACTCCAAAATTTTCAAGACAGCTTAGATTCACTTATGTCTTAGAAATGACAAGAAAATGTGGTGCTAACTAATCTGCATCAGGTATAACACTCTGAACTAAATAAACTGCACAAATCTAAGAAGCACATTTTAGTCTATAAACACCTTTTTATTGTCTGTGAGACAATTATTCTTCTAACCTTCAACAAATCATTGAGTACCCCATCTTTCTGCATTTTAACAGTTACTATTCTTCATTATCATTTGTACCTTGTAGAAGGATAAATGGCTGTGGCAGGATTTACTGGATACCGTTCTTTTATGGACTAAAGCTCCGTTACACTAATGGGAAAACTCCATCAGCAGCATCTTCTCAGGACTCATAGAGACAGATTCATACTTTGTCTTGTCCTACCAGAATCCTGCAATGCTTGCTATGTGGTTCTCATTGGAATGTCCATCCTTTTACTACAGACTAGTGCCAGAAGTGTATTACACTAACACTAATTCAGAGTTTGTCATTGCCAGAGACTTACTAATTAGGGAGTATTCTTCTCTTTGAACTTCATTTACTTGCAGATTTTATGCCGTCCCATTTCAATTCAGTCTGTTACTTGCAGCACTGGCAGTTTTAAAATTTTAAATATAGGGAGCTCACATTTATATGTTGGCACCTAGTTACCTTATACGAAAGGAACAGTTATTCCCTATAAAACCATCTAATTATTTATGCTGCGAAGCATGGGGTTCCTACTATTTCATTTTAAGAGAAGAATGTTTGAGTTGAGAAAGCTCCCCACTAATACTTACATATTAGCAGAATAAGATGCTAGTTGTCTGTGTATTTCAGTATGTCATGAAAGCCTGGCTATATTCTTCTGAAATAAGGTGGATATTGAAATAAGGTGGTAAAAAATAGAGGAAAACAATATCACAGTGAACTACATTCTAGATAAGGTTACTTTCTACTGCAAAGAACAAATTCTTAAAGATAGAGAATCAAGACCAGGAGTGTGTTGAATCAGATATTGAGTAATGTTTTGTTGCATTCATCAGTATGAGATCATCTTAAAATCAACAGCTTTGTAAAGAGTCTTTACAGTTTGTTTCTTTTCACAATAGATGATGGGATGCTTGTCCAAATATAAAAGTAAAAGTCAAAGAATGCCCATGAACAAAATGTACTTGAATGTAGAAATAATACATTTAACTTAAAGTGCAGAGTATCTGTTGTTCTCAACATCAGGACTCATACAGAATAGTATATTGTATACTCATTTTTTTTATCTTACAAGAAAGTTGTTTTTCTACATGTAAACTTGTATTAATTTTTACTTATTCACCTAAGATATAACTTACATATACTTATAAGGATCTTTTAGTGTCTTCCAACTAGTGAAGAAACAATTCTGTGACCAAAGATATGTTTACAAAATTTTGAACACTGTCATTCAAGTACATGAGAGTCAGACTTTTTTCTTCATGGAAGCCAAATGGACATTGGTTGGGAAATCTTTTTCAAGTTGTAAGTTTTGTTATTTGTAACACCAAAAATATATAGAAATAGAGTGCCAAAAGAAATTACATTATAACACTGTTTTCATGTAACTATGGGATATTCTGAAAGGAGTAGTACTCAGAAATATTAAAGCAAATGTCCAAGAAAAAATTTGTAACTTATCTAAAATAAGGGAAGCTAGTTCCAGTAGAATAAAAGCATGTCCTCCACTTCAACATTTTCTTTTCATTGACAGTGTAATTTTTTCAACTAATCATATCTGATAGAAGAACAGCAAAATGATATTCCATGAAACTACAAATTATAACTACACAAATTGCTATACAATATATTTAATTTGTGGAACTTATCTACTTCAGTGAAATACTCATGAATAGTATGTGATTGTTAATATCTGGTGTCAGTAAATGTAGCTTGAAATATAAACTAAAGACTATTAATATTGAAAGAAGCAAATTGAATAATTCACTTGTGATGCCCCATAAGCCTGAAATCACTTCCAGAAATATTAACTAATATTCATTCATTCATTCCTCAAATTTTAAAAATATGATATTATTTCAAAATATACTTTATGGTTTACTAATAAATATATGAAAGGTATAATGAATTAATATCCCTACTATATTAATTTATAAATTAATTCTTTATAAATAAAAGAATTGCTTTTTAGACACTAATGTTCACTCTTTCCTTTTACAAAAAAAGTTATGACAATCCAGATAATAACACCAAGGATTTCAACAGACAGTCACAAAAAAAAGAAAGGAAAAAAATTTTAAAAAATGTAAATTATTTGGCAGTAAAAAGTTGGCTTTCATTACAGATAGATGATGATGAAGATAGACGGAATAGATAGAGATAGATGATAGATTAGATAGATAGATAGATAGATAGATAGATGATAGATAGATAGATAGATAGATAGATAGATAACATTAGGAGTATTGTCAAACAACAAATGGAAATAAGAAAATTAAGATTATTAGAGTTTACCCTGGCAAAAAGTATTGACAAATTTGATGGGGAAAAAAGTTGGTCTGAGTACAATGCAAACAGTAGCATTATTTGTAATAGCCAGAACCTGGAAGCAACCTAGATGCCCCTCAACTGAAGAATGGATAAAGAAAATGTGGTACATTTACACAATGGAATATTACTCAGTGGAAAAAAAACAGTGACATCTTGAAATTGGCAGGTAAATGCATGGAACTAGAAGAAACCATGCTGAGTGAGGTAACCTAGACACAGAAAAACAATCATGGTATGTACTCTCTAATAGAAAGATGTTAGACATAGGAAAAAGGATTATCAGCCTACAACCCACACCTCCACAGAAGCTAGCAAACGAGGACTATAAGAGAAACATACATGGACCCCCAGAGAAAGAGAAAGGGACAAGAACTTCTGAGTAAATTGGGAGCTTGGTGGAGGGCAGGGAGGTAGAGGGAGAGGAGGAGAGAGGGGGACAAAGAAAATGATGTATCAGGAAGGTCGAACAGGGGGAAGAACAGAGAAGGAGGGCAAGGAAGGAAAAGACACCTTGATGGAGGGAGTCATTATGGGCTTAAAGAGAAACCTCATACAAGGGATTTCCCAGGAATCCATAAAGATGACCTCAACTAGGAATCTAAATAATAGTGGAGTGGCTACCTTAAATGCCCTTCCCTTATAATGAAATTGAGCCTTCATCCAGTAGCTGATAGAAGCAGAAGCAGAAGCAGAAGCAGAGATTCACAGCGAAGCACTGAGCCAAACTCCTGGCATCCTGTTGTACAGGGGAAGGAATGAGGAGCAAAAGGTAAAAATCATGCTGGGGAAACCCACAGAAATATCTGAACTGAGCAGTTGGGAGCTCATGGACTCCAGACAGACTGCTACAGAACTTGAATAAGACCAAAGTAGGAACCTTTCACTTTGTTTTTACCAAAGCAATGCTTTTAATGTATATCTGGTCAACTCTGGAATATTTATAGCACTTTATAAATTACCAGTATGAAATATAGGGATCAATGGTATGCTATTTCTGTATTTTTTCCTATAATAATATATATTTGTTATATAAAACATAAAAAATTGTGTGTGTGTATGTGTAATAAAAGTTAAACTAGAATTACTCTTAAGTAGATGTATGTGTTTCATTGGGCATAGTCATCTGTTAAAGTTCTCCCCTGGTATCACGTCTGTTCTGGTAGTATTTAATTATGGGCGAAATTCCTGTTGATTCTTTTCATCTTCACAGCATCCAGTTGATTGAATTGATATTGAATAGATATAATTATTCATGAAGAAATATTTTAAAGTTATATTGAACCTGCTGCCTAATGATTATGATCTAATTATTTATTTGTTTCTTCAATACACACTCAGTGAGTTGTTTCAACATCTTTGGGAGAATTTTAAATTAAGAAAAAAGACTTTGCTACTTTTCCTAACTATGTGTAACATTTACCTGTCAGCATGCACTTCCCATCAATAACATGGGAAATGAAATACACAACAATAAGTTACATGTATTTCAATAACTAGCAGTCACATTTTTTAATGTAGTCATCAAAAAGAATTGTTAAATTTTGTGGTGGCAAGAATAATAATTACCTTTATTTGGACATAACCTAATAAACATGCATAGTTACATTGAATTTTAACACATTGTTTCCTACAAAGATGAAATAAATAATTAAATGAACACAATAAGAGAATAAAAATAAGACAATTTGCCAGGCGTTGGTGGTGCATGCCTTTAATCTCAGTACTCTGGAGACAGAGGCAGGTGAATCTCTGTGAGTTCAAGGCCAGCCTAGTCTACAGAGTGAGTGCCAGTATAGGCTCCAAAGCTACACTGAGAAACCCTGTCTCAAGAAAAAACCACCCAAAAATACTATTTAAATATTCTATTTTAAGATGTTATGCATAAAACCCTTTCTGTTTGTGGTGAGACTTAAATGTATAATTATGTAGTTGATTTTTGGACCGTGATAGTAAAACTTGGTTATTTATAGATGTTATGTTTTTGTTGCTGTGATAAAATACCATAACTAAAAGTAGCACAGAGGAAAAGGTTAATTTGAACTGTGGTTTCAGAGTCCTTCATGGCTTGGAAAGAACAGCAACTGGCAGCAAAGGAGATGCAGTAAATGCTGGAAGCTTAAAGATTACTATTTATCCACACAAAGGATGTAAACAAAGAAAATGAGTGAAGACTAACTATAAAATCTCAAAGCCTACCCTGCTGATGTACCTCCTCTCTCAAGGCTACATTTCAAGAAGCTTCTGTTTTCCCAGCACTACTACCTGGAGACCCAGTGTTTAAATGCATGAACACATGGCAGGCATTTCTTATTCAAACCACCCTACTCTTCTGCTGGATCCCATCAGCTAATGGCTGTCTTGCAATGAAAAGTGTAATAGGTTCAACTTCTAACATTCACATAGTTTTTAATATTCTCAAATCTGTTCAGAAGACCAAAGTTTCTTTTAAACTCGAGGCAGTCTCTCCATTATGGACACCTATAAAGTTCATTTTTCTAAATTTTGTATTTCCAATGGATCACAGACTACACATTCTTATTCTAAAATGGAGGAATAGGCACATGATGAGGAACAATGGAAAAAAAGAGATGTCAAAGCCAGAGGGTAAATGCCAATTCCCTTTCCTCCACATTTAGTATCTGGAGTTTAGTTTCAAAGGGCTTGGCTTGATCTTTTTCTTCAGCTTTCCCAGTTGTAGCATATATCTCTCCACCAAGTTTCTCATACTGTATGCCACTCTACATGGTAGAAATATGGCTTTGGCTTAGCCACCATCTTGGGTTCTCCACCAAAGCTAAGCTTCACCTTCACAGTTTTCATACTGTGGTGTCTCAGAGAATCAGCAGAAGGATTACAGTTCTGTCATGCATTTCATTGCCTCATAAAACATTCTGATATCTCAGTGGTGGAATCAATGACTCCATGCCAATCTGACTTTTCATCTCTCCAAACCAAATCCATATGGATAACATGGATAAGTCTTTCACAACAGGTGAGCTTAGCTCAGTTGGGTTTTGGCCTCAGAGAACTTTTCCTAAAGTTCTGGGGCAGAGGTAGAAGCTTTGTCTTATTGGTATTAATCTCTTTCAATAGTAGAGTCTTTTCTTTTTCAGACACAAATGCTTGAAAAGTTGTTTTATTCTCCAAAGTACACATTGAAAATTTTGTCCATTCCTCTCTCATCAGCTTCATATACTTGCATAAGATTGACCAGTAATAACTACACCACAGACTCAGTGTCTGAGAGAGAGATTATAATTACATTATTTTTCACCTTCCTTTTCCACCCTCATAATCTTCCCACGTAATTTCCATTTTTTTCTCTTTCAAATCAATGCCTCTATCTTTGATGAACTGTTGTTACATATATGCATGAATATTTATTTACATATGCATATCCCTAAAATAACTCACTCAGAATGTATAAAACTATGTGTATGTATATTTTCACTGCGGAGGTTTGGTACTGGGTAAAAACTTGGTATGCTCTTCCATGAGAAAAACTATTTCTCCTACACTCAGCATTCCTCAGTTGCCTGTAACACTTTGTATTGTGTTGTGGTCTTGTGTTCTTCCCACGTTCACTTTGATACTATTGCCATTTTGTCAGTTAATATTTGGGAAGCTATTTTGAAAAGAAATCCAACAAACAGTTTGCTATAGGACCTGGCCCCATTGTGCCGTGGTGCAGCAGTTTCTGTATGTTGAAGCAGAAGTAAAATTTTCACAGGAGTTGTTTTCCAAGAACAAGAAAACACTTAGTCTTGCTTTCACAATGGGCATGTTTATCTCAGCTGTGTCTTGAGGCCTTGTGTCTTCAGATGGCAGGAGCTTCTGACATTACTTAGACATTACTTAGAAACACAGTCAAACAGAAAAAATTCTGGCTCTCTTACTATTATAATCTTTCTGACCCCTTGCCTACAATGTTCCCTTATCTTTAAGGTAACTATTTTGTAGATGTATTTGTTCATTCTGAGTTCCATACCTCTACATTTTTAGTTTTATGAGGTTTTCTATACTAATTTCTCTGTGTGCTGCAAAGAGTAGTTTCCATGATGAAACATGAGGATTACACATATTGGTGGGTATAAGGACATGTGTTGGGAATAAAGTTACACATTATGCTGTTTTAGTGAGTGGATAATGCAGGTTCAACTCCACAGTCTGCGATTTCATAGCACTAAGTGCCCACATAAATAATAATAATAATAATAATAATAATAATAATAATAATAATAAAAACAGAGAATAGTCACACTGCAGAGTTAACAGCACACACCTGAAAGCTCTAGACAAAAAACAAACAAACTCACCCAAGAGGAGTAGACATCAGTAAATAATCAAATTGAGGGCTGAAATCAATGAGTAGAAATAAAGAAAACAATACAAAGAATCAAAGAAACAAGGAGTTGGTTCTTCAAGAAAATCAACAAGATAGACAAACTTTTATTCAAATTAAACAAAAGGCAGAGAGAGAACATCCAAATTAACAAAATCAGAAATAAAAAGTGAGACACAACCATGGAAATCCAGAGAATCATCATGTTATACTTTGAAAACCTGTATTCAACCTGGCATGGGTGGCCCACGCCTTTAATCGCAGCACTCAGGAGGCAGAGGCAGGCTGATCTCTATGAGTTTGAGGTTAGCCTGGTCTACAGAGTGAGTTCCAGGACAGCATCCAAAGCAATACAGAAAAACCTAGTCTCAAAAAAGCAAGAGAGCAAGAGAGAGAGAGAGAGAGAGAGAGAGAGAGAGAGAGAGAGAGAGAGCTGTACTCCACAACATTCAACAATTTTAAAAAAAACAATTTAAATTTTGTTGATATATATCACTTCCCAAATTTAAATCAAGAACAGACAAGCAATTTTAATAGACCTATAACCCCCTATGAAATAGAAGTAGTCATCAAAAGTCTCCCAACCAAAAAAAAGCCCAGGGCCAGATGGTTTCAGTAGAGAATTCTACCAGAAATTCAAAGCAGAGCTAATACCAATACTCCTCAAAGTGTTCCACACAATAGAAACAAAAGGGTCATTGCCAAATTCTTTTTATGAGGCTAAAATTACATTGGTACCTAACCACACAAACATAAAACTAAGAAAGAGAGCTACAGAGCAATCTCCCTCATGAACATTTGTTACGATAAACCTTTCTGCCACCTGCTTGAGTTCTGTCTACCACGTGGATGGCCAAAATAATACACAGAGACTTATATTAAGTGGAAATGAAGCTTGGCCAATGACCAGGATTTCTAATCTTCTAGCTCAGTCTTAATTATCAAAAATCTATATATTTTGTAAGACTTATCTTATTGGATGCTAGTGGCAAGCGTTCTGTCTTCCTGGGCTCATATAGTGACTCTGGAGAAAGAGAGAAGGGGCCACTTCCTTCCTGCCCTTGTTTATATATGAGTCTCCTTCCTATGTCACTTACTTCCTGATCACCACTTCTTTACTAGATTTCCCAGAATCTTCCGTGACTCCTAGGCCTGCCGAACTTGATGCCTCATTGGCCAAAATGTACTTTATTCAACAGTTAATAAGACAAACACAGTCACAGAAGCACTTCCCCCATCATCTCTTTTCTGTCTAAATAAAAAGAAGGGAAACCTCTATTATAATTACTGAAGAAAACTATAACGATAACAACTGTCTTCAACTCTATCAAAGACCACAGAAGGATAATATATAAACTCTGGAATTGACAGAGACATCTCACTACCTGGACAGTCACCCAAAGTTCCTCTGTATCTTTGGGGCATCCATCTTCAGCCCACTGGAAATAGTGTGTTTGGCACACTTCTGCATTTCAAGAGGAACCCTTAAGTTCTGTCTTGTTTTGTAAGTTAAGAAGTCACTTTCTTGTGGGTCCTGCATGACCAGTTTATACAGCAACCCACATTCCAGGCAAGAGCAGTTTCTGGCCCAAATGGCTAATCTTGCCATGTTGAAAGCAAAATCCATAAGGAGTTTCTTCAATGCCCATCCTCCTTTCTGACGTATATGGTGTGTCAGGAGTAGTTATATCTCACTGTCAAGAAAAACCCTAAACCATTTAAATGCCAGTTTTCTGTGGGTCTTTGAAAGGTCTGAAGAATACCTATCCATCTCAAATACATCTCTGTATATCTAGAAAACCTAACTAACCTAATTATAAGTTCTATTATAGATGAGTATATAACCTGTATTTAATTATGTATATCATTTTAAAAGATCTGTATAAACACAATACCTAAACAAGAGGAGACAATTACATATCACAAAATTGACCTTAAATTTATATCAATAAATGAAAATCCATACCAATACAAAGTATTCATTTCTAAATCCTATTCCCCTTGTTTCATTTAAAAAGAGATTGACTATGCTCATTACTATTTATAACCACAACCATTTAAATGAAAACAAACATTTATAAACAATATTTGGGAATTTAGGCATCGTTTATTCCAAACTGCTTCCTGCTGATTGGGGCCGATGTCCATACCATGGGGATCATGATAAAACACACAAATCTGACCAAGTCCTTGTTTTTGTAGTCTGTAAGGCTGTATCATCTCAGCTGTTTTGGATGTAGGATCAGTTTGGTCACTGCTCCAGGGGGTCTTGCTTGATCAAACCACATTAGTCTGGAAGGAATCCACAGCTTTTCATTTTATGTGGAAACACAAGAAAAAACTTTTCTCCAAGTAGCCTGTCCTTAGACTTAAATTTTGAAGTCAAAGAATTTTTAAAATATACAAGTTGGATTAATTTACCAGCACTTATAATCAAATGTATTTTAGCAGCAGTAACTCTTTCCTTCGCAATCAAACAATTTAATGTCAACAATATAGCATATAATATCCAGACTCTCTGTCTATTTTCATCTTTAGGTAGCTTTTCTATTATTCTACTTTTACTTCCTTTTGTTTCTTTTTTCCTGAGACAGGGTTTCTCTGTGGAAATCTGCCTGCCTCTGCTTTTGGCTTGCTGGGATTAAAGGTGTGTGCTACCACACCCAGTTAATCTATTTCCTCTAGGTACTTTTTCTCTTACAAGCCTTCACATTTTTTTAATCACAGTGTAAACCTTTAGAGTTTTTTCTTTATCTGGAACTGTCTTTACTGAAAAACTTTACCTTTTTCTGTCCACCAGTCTTTTAACTGTTAGACAACACTGCCAAAATTAAAGTGGTGGCTTTCTTAGCCACAGTCTCTTAAGGAGGATGGCTCCAGCTTGGGGATGTGGTCACTGCCACTGCCAGCTGCATCAGGCACGAACCCACATCAAAAGTCTCATGCTCTGCTGACTGAGCTATCAGGGCCTATTAAAGAGTCCTTTTGTTTTTTATTTTCTGCTTTTGCTGAGTTGGGAAATCTCTCTTAAAGCAACCACTCGAGTCTCTGCTTGTCTCTAGGAAAACAGAGACCACCCAAGAAAATGCTGCTAACAAGAAGTCATTCTTGTCTCTGATCTTTTGCTGCTAAAGTCCCTTTTTAAGCTTTTGTGAAGTTTACATGGAAGTTCATAAAAGTACCTCTAGCTACCCCGGGTTCTGCCACTGTTTGTCTAGTTGAGGGAAAGCAGCTTGAGGCAGTGAGAGCTCAGAATCCTAACCCTAAAACTCTCCAGGGCTGCAGACCCTCTTGGGAGTGCCGAGTCCAACCCACAAGAGCTCAGGGACAGGAGATCATACTGATGCCTCTCAGTGGTCCAACAGGGCCAGGTACAGCAGCAGCTTTCCCTTTTCCTCTGAGAATCTTGGGGCATGGACTTATCCTGCTCACTGACAACATTCTGTTATGATAAATCTTTCTGCCACCCACTTGAGTTCTGCCTGCCACGTGGATGGCCAAAATAATACACAGAGACTTATATTAGGTAGAAATACTGCTTAGCCAATGACTAGGATTTCTCATCTGCTAGCTCAGACTAAATTATCAGAAATCTATATATTTCATAAGACTTATCTTTTTGGATGCCATTAGCAAGCGTCCTGTCTTCCTGGGCTCACATGGTGACTCTGGAAGAAGAGAGAAGGTGCCCACTTCCCTCCTTCCCTTGTTTACCTATGAGTCTTCTTCCTATGTCACTTCCTTCCTGGATCACCATTTCTTTACTAGATTCCCCAGAAAGCTCCTTGACTCCTAGTCCCACCTAACTTGCTCTGTCATTGGCCAAACAGTACTTTATTTATCATCCAATAAGACAAACACATACACAGAAGCACTTCCCCCATCATTGATACAAAATACTCAATAAAGTAATGGCAAATCAAATCCAAGAATGAACCAAAAAGTCATGATCAAGCAGGCTTCATCGCAGAGATGCAAGGACAGTTAAACATATGAAAATCTGTCAATGTAATCCACCATATAAACAAACTGAAAAGAAAAACCACATGGGCTGGGTGTTGGTAGTGCATGCCATTAATCCCAGTACTCGGGAGGTAGAGGCAGGAGGATCTCTGTGAGTTCAAGGCCAGCCTGTTCTCTAGAGCAAGAGCCAGGATAGGCTCCAAAGATAGAGTAATTTTCTCTTTAGTAGGGACATACTCCTTGGGTACATGTGCAGGGATGGTATATCTAGGTCATGTTGTAGTTTTATTCTTATGCTTATTGGAATGGCTTCATACTAATTTCCATAGTGATTGCTACAATTTACATTATTTCCAACAATGAATAATTATTCCCCTTTCTCCACATCCCCAACAGCATTTACTGATATTTATAAAAAATTGGACATAGCCAACTTGATTGGGCTGAGATACGATCTCAAAATAATTTTTCATTTGAATAATGCATAATAGGTTAAACATTTTGAATTGCTCATTAACCATTTGTATTTTTCCCTTTGGAGACTCTCTGATCAGATAAATGATCCATATTTTTGACTGAGAGGAGAAATCAAAAAAGCACTTGCCAAGCACATCTTGTTTGAGAATCTGCTAATTTCTATATTGCATGAGTGCTGTCTGAGAGTACACCCAGTTATGAATTTACATTATAAAAGGGAATAATGATCCATTTCACAGGATATTTTAAAAAGTTTAGTTAGTACTCCACAGCCTAGGCCATCACTTGAATTTATCATGTCCAGTCTTTTTTGATATTTTTATATTCTTTGTTAAGTTTGTTACTAATACAAATTCAAAAGCTTCCAATTTTAGTAATAATATAGCTATGGAAAATATTATTTATCTGATAAATCTTTTCTGTACAACTATTTAACTTAATTTTAATTTGTCTAATTTATATTTGGGAATAATTGAAAATTAGAATAGTTCAATATTTTCCATTATGAAGTGATCAGCTTTCTTTTTTTAATAAAGCTTAATGTAATTAAAATTGAATGAAAGATTATATGAGATTCTTTTGTGCCTGAAATGATCAGGAAAATTTCTACATACTTGTATTACATATGAATTTATGACAAATAATAAAAAAGGAAACACTGGTATATTTACAATGTTATCTTATTTTTAAAATTTAGTAGAAATACTTAATTTTATGAGATAAATTATGTGACACAACTTTCCTTTATTCTTCCAGTATTGTCTTCATTAAATTACCACTATAATTTGCACATATATACATGAAACACAATCATTTAAACTACTTTGTATTTCCCAGTTTTGTGTGGCATCTTCCACAACCCTTTTATTCAGACTGTAAAACAGAGAGTTCAGTATGGGAATCACATTGTATAAGAGAATGAGGCCATTTTTTATTTAGGTAGTATAAAGAACTTGGTGTAAATATACTAAGGACCGAGGTCCCTCAACTATTGCAACTGAAGTCAGATGGGAGGCATTAGTACACCGATCTCTGAGCCTCCCATTGCAGAGCAGATCTTCAAGACTCATGAGGTGATGTAAAAATAAGGGACAAATATTCCAGAATGGCTCCTTGCTCCTCCAACCCCAAAATTGTGAATATAAATAGATCTTTGACCTGTGTATCTGAGCAAGAAAATATAAGGATATGAGGGATGTCTTTGAAAAAAAGATTTATCTCTTTGGACCCACATAATCATAATTCAAGGGACATTACAGTATGTAGTACACTATCTACTACTCCTACAAACGTAAATTCCTGCAAGGAATTGATAGGAAGCCTACAAGACATGGTACCTACAAACATCAAGGAATTGCTGATGGCCTTGTACTGATCAAAAGTCATCATTGCAGCAGATTGCATTCAGTATCTGTAAAGATAAAGACAAATGAAAGCATTTTTGCTTTGACTGCAGTGCAATAGAACAGAACCAAGAAAGAGAGATGGCCAAGAAAGAAGTACTTTGGCATGTAGAGCTGGTATGCATGCTTATGATTACTCTTATGTACATATTTCACTAAAAACCCCATATCATGAAACACTTGGCATTGTATGAATTGTCAAATTCGTGCTATAAACAAAGGAGCTTGTCAAATTTCCAAGCTAAAAGTATGAATATGTTACTCTAGATCTTTAGTGTCTATTACATCCTATCATTGGAGTTACTAAAGGGAGATTTGAAGAGGCAAATAACTTAAGTTATAGTGTTTTCTTCTGATTATCAACAAATCAATTTATTTTTGTGTGTTTGAAAGTTTGTTGTGCATAATATATGGTAATAATAATATATGTACCTGAAAGCAGAGAAGGTTCTGTAAATCACTGAAATAGGATGGTATCTGTTCACCATTCTCAAGAATTTATATTTTCAATATTTATTTAGCATAGGATAAATAATTTATATTTTGAACTTAAATTGTGCTAAAAATCACACTATGTATTTATTTATAAGTATAAACAGAAAAAGGAGCATTCTTAAAAGAGATAAACTCCAATTACTCAAATAACTATAAACATTTTAGTTGGACTGCCTCACCCCAAGGAACAAGTCTGAGTCATCTAAATGCTGATGCTTGTAAAAAATTAATTGACTCAATTTACCACTTAGATGTTAATTCAAGTGAGTAGTGAAATTTTGTTTCAGGCTTATATCTTGCTGCATTCACCCCAATCAATAAAATCCTTAGGGATATAGAACACATTACACATTTTAAACAATTGTACTCAATAATGTGTTTTGCTTTGTAACTTGCTATATGAAAATAATGATTCAATCCATCATAAGTAAAAGCCTTGTTTAATAATCATTTAATGCGTAAAATCATGGTTAATATTAAGATAATAAAAGTCAAAAAATAAAAATATTGATGTATACATTTGAGATTGGATCAATTTTAATCAGGGCAGTAAAGTTTATGAGATTTAATGGTCAGTATTTACATATGTGATTTTTAAATAGTCACAAAATAGATGATCCAACAAAACATATAGGGCAATGTCTCTGATGAATAGATATAAAAAGAATGAATAAAACACTGAGTTGAAGAACACATCAGAATGATTAGTCACCATGAACAAGTAGACTCCACAGCAGAGATGAATGGATAGTTTAATATATGTAAAGCAATAAATACAAGCCTCAATTTAAATACACTAAAGGATAGAAAACTTATGAAAATAACATTAAATACAGAAAAGGTCTTTGATAAAATCTAACATCCATTCACGATAAATGTACTAAAGAGTTTTAGGGAAGGAATATTCATATTTCATTGTAATAAAGGGAATTAACAACAAGTACTTTGCCAATTTCAACTTAAATGGAGTAAAGATCAAAGAATTTGCAAAAATAGTAGGAATAGGATAAGGACAGCCATTCTTCCCAATTACTGTTCAACACAGTATTTTAAATATTAGCTAGGGAAATAAGATAAGAGTAGTTAAAGGACAATTAAATAGGAAAAAACGAGTCAAAGTATGTTTATTAGCAAATGATAATATTCTTTAAACAAAGCCCTTATAGACTTCACCAGGAAAACACAACAGTTGATAAAACCTTTTAGCAAAGTAGAAATATAAATAAATTATCACACTAAAATCAGTAGCTGCCCTTGTGCCAATCACAAACATCCTGAGAAAAATATCATGGGAACAACAAAATTCACAATAACCTCAAAATACACACACACACACACACACACACACACACACACACACACACACACACACCAAAGCAAAACTAGAACAAATAAACCCTTAAATAAGTCTAACCAAAGAAGTGAAAGACTTGTACAGGGAACACTTTAAGTCAGTGAAGAATGAAACTAAAGAATGGAAGGAACCTTTATATTTTTGGATAGGTAGGATTAATATTTGGAAAATGTTAATCCAACCTAAAGCAATCTCATGTTAATAACATCTCCATCAAAATTGCAATGAGTGAGTACCAGGACAACCAGGACTACACAGAGAAAACCTATCTCATGAAACCCAAAGCAACCAAACAAACAAATAAATATCTATCAGGGCCATGATGGTACAAACTATTTTTTGGAAGGGGGTTTCAAGAAAGGGTTTCTCTGTCTAAAAACCTTGAATTTCCTGGAACTCAGGTTGTAGACCAGTCTGGACCTAAACTCACAGAAACCTGTCTAGCTCTGCCTCCCTAGTGTTGGAGCTAATGGCATGTACCTTTTTAATCCCATTTGTGCTTATAGTTTATAAATATCTCACAAAGTCACCTTTTGCACATTGTATTTTGGGTGATATTTTTATAAAAGTAAACTGATGTTGTTGACCATTTAAATCCTGTTATTCTCCCATTTTAAGGAATCTCCACTGTACTTTCCATATTAATTGTGCCAGTTTGCCTTCCCACCAGCAGTGTTTTCCTTTGCCTATATCAGTCACATCATTTGTCATCATATGGTTGCTTGATATTATGCATTATGATTGGGGTAGACAAGCTCTCAAAGTAAATTTGATTTGCATTAGTTTAAGGATTAAGGATATGTGAGAATTAGAAAAATATATATTTCTCAGATATACTGGAGGGCAGATATGGAGGATATGAGACATGAGTAGTATTGGGGTGTGTGATGTGAAATTTCCAAGGAATAAATTTAAAAATATATTTAAAAAAGAATATATATTTCTCATCTATTTGTATTTCATTGTTTGAGAATTCTGTTTAGTTTCATATATCATCTTTAATGTTTTTCTTGTTATTATTTTTTAGTAATTTGAATATTCTAATAACTAATGATCTGCCATGTGTATTTCTGATAAATATTTTTACCCATTCTTTTAGGCTGTATCTTCACTGGAATGATAGTATCCTTTGCTGAATAAAAGTGTTTTAATTTCATGTGGAAGTTTTTTCATGTGTTTGTCCTTAATGTATATGTTATTCTGTTCTGTTTAGAAAGTCCTTTCCTATGGCTATGAGTGAAATTAATCCCCTACTTTTTCTTTGGTCATATTCAGCGCATATGTCTTCTTTTGAAGTCCCTGTCCTCATAGAATTGAATTTTATGTGGAGTGATAGATAAGGTTCTAGTTCATTCCACAACAGTTTGACCATCCCTTTTTGGCAGTGTTGTTCTTTCTACATTGTGCTGTTCTATTCATCAAATATCATATAGGCAAATATCAAACAGGAGTGTAGGCTTATTTGTTAGCTCTCTTTTTGATAATATTCTTCAATGCATCTAATATTTTTTTTGCCAATGCCAAGGTGTTTTTATTACTATACCTCTTAAAAATTTATGATCATGGGCTTGAAAGACAGCTTACAGGTTAAGAGAACCTGACTGATTTTCCAGAGGTCCTGAGTTTACTTCCCACAAATGACATGGTGGATCACAACCATCTATGAGATATGTGGCCCTTAAAGAGGAAACAAGAAAATCTCTTAAAGAAATAGAAGAAAACAAACAAACAAAAATTCAAGAAATAAGTAATTCTCTTAAAGAATCTAAAGAAAAAACAGCCAAACAAGTGAAGGAAGCCTGGAAACATTTCAACCCATGAAAGTGGAAATAGAAACAATAAAAAAAAGAAAGCTCAGAATATCGGGATGCTGGAAATAGAAAGGCTGGATAAATGATTAGGAAATAAAGATGTGATTGTAACCAATATAATACAAAAGATGGAAGAGAGAATCTCAGGTGTTAAAGACTCACTAGAGGATACACAGTCATCAACCAAAGAAAATCTCAAGTCCAACAAATTCCTAACACAAAATATCAAGGAAATATGGGACACATGAAAAGGCCAATCCTAAGAATAATAGGTATAAAAGAAGGTGAAGAAATACAGCTCAAAGGTACAGAAAACATATTCAACAAAATCATAGAAGAAAACTTATCCAACTTACAAAAGGATATGCCTATGAAAGAACAAGAAACTCACATAACAGCAAACAGACTGGACCACAAAAAGGATTCCTCTCACCACATAATAATCAAAACACCAAACTTACAAAATAAAGAGAAAAATACTAAGAGCAGCAAAGGACAAAGGTCAAATAAAATATTAAGGCAGACATATCAGAATCATACCAGAATTCTCAATGGAAACTTTGAAAGCCAGAAGGTCCTGGATATATGTCCTACAAATACTAAGTGAACATGCATGCCAAATCAGACTACTGTACCCAGCAAAGCTTTCAATCACTATAGATGGAGAAAACAAGATATTCCATGACAAAACCAGACCATATCAACAAATCCAGCACTATAGAAAGTTCTGGAAGGAAAACCCCAACCCAACGAAGATAACTACACTCACTAAAACATAAGCAATAGATAATCCAAATTTACCAAACAGGAAAAGAAACAGGAAGGCGAAATCCACACACCACACCTCCAAGAATAAATCCAAAGCAAACAAGAACTAACAATCAAGGGACATTGATATCCCTCAATGTCAATAGTCTTAACCTGCCTATAAAAAGATACAGGCCTATAACAAAATTGATACAAAGACAGAATCCATCTTTCTGTTGTATACAAGAAATACACCTCAACTTCCAATGCAGGCATTAAATCAGAGTAAAGGATTGAGTAATGATTTTCCAATCAAATGGACCAAGAAGCAAGCTGGTGTAGCAATCCTAATATCTAAAAAATTAGACTTCAAACTAAAATCAACCAAAAGAGATGAAGAAGGGCATTTCATTCTCATCACAGGAAAAGTCCATCAAGATGAAGTTTCAATCGTGAACATCTATGCCTCAAATACAAAGTCACCCACATTTGTAAAAGAAAAATTACTAAAGCTCAAACCACACACACTTATAGAAGGAGATTTCAACACCCAGCTTTACCACTAGACAGGGCCAACAGCAGAAACTAAACAAAGAAACAAAGGGTGTAACAGAAGTTAGGACCCAATTAGGTTTGACAGATACCTATAGAACATTCCATCCAAACACAAAAGAATATACCTTCTTCTCAGCGCCACATGGCAACTTCTCTAAAATTGACCACATAGTTGGCAACAAAGCAAACCTCCACAGATACAAAAGAATTGAAATAACTCCCTGTATCATATCAGATCACCATGATTTGTAATTTTTTCTTAGTTTCCAGGAAACTTTCTTGACTTCAGCCCTCAGTTTGATTATTTCCTGGCATCTACTCCTCTATGATGAGTTTGCTTCTATTTGTTTTAAAGCTTTCAGTTGTTCTGTCAATTCTCTAGTGTGACTATACTCCAGTTTCTTCATGTGGGCACTTAGTGCTATGAACTTTCCACTGAGCACTGCTATCAAAGTGTCCCATAAGTTTGGGTATGTTGTGTCTTCATTCTCATTGAATTCTAGGAAGTCTTTAATTTCTCTTTTCATTACTTCCTCAACCAAGGAGTGGTGCAAATGGTTGTTATTCAATTTCCATGATTTTGTAGGTGTTTTGCAATTTGTATTCCTGTTGAATTCTAACTTTAAAGCCACCAAAACACCAAACAATGAAATTAAAAACTAGGGTGTAGTGTCACCGGTGCTACCCCCAGTGACCGAAGAACCTAACCAGGAGTGTCAGAGGATTAAGAAGGACACAACTTTGGTCATTTGGTAGAAGCTAATGCCATTGGTTTATTGCAGCCAGCAGTTTTTATATACAAGAGGAGATTGGAAAATATCACCTTCCTGCAGAACACATTCCCAAGCCCTATCATAAACAAGGAAACCAAAACCCTGGCCCACGGCCAATGAAGCAAGATGGGGATGGGGGCAAGGCATAAAGTTTCAATAACAAGAAAGGTTTATAACAGGATGTTAGTGGGCAGGGCTTAGAAAAACAGGAGGTACCTGTGGTTATGCTGCAAAACAACTCACAGAGACCCCTTGGGGGCTGGGTCCCAACAGTGCAGAATTAAATAAAGAATTCTCAACAGAGGAAACTAAAATGGCTGAAAGACACTTAAGAAAATGCTCAAAATCCTTGGCCATCAGAGAAATGCAATTCAAAACAACTCTGAGATACCATGTCACAATGGCCAGAATGGCTAAAATCAAAAACACCAATGACAGGAGAGGATGTGGAGTAAAAGGAACACTCCTCCATTGCTGGTGGGAATGTAAACTTTTAAGACTGTTTTGGGAATAAGTATGGTGGTTGTTCAGAAAAATGGGAATCAGTGTACCTCAAAATCCAGCAATTCCTCCCAAATAATGCATGTTCATACAAGGACATATGTTCCACCATGATCATAGCAGCATTGTTTGTAATATCCAGAGTGTGGAAGAAAACTAGATGCCCCTGAACTGAAGAATGGATAGAGAAAATGTGGAACATTTACAAAATGGAGTACTACTCACCAGAAAAAAAAGCAATGGAATCTTGAAATTTTCTGGCAAATGGATGGAACTAGAAGAATCCATCCTGAGTCAGGTAACCCAGTCACAAAAAGACAAACATGGTATGTACTCACTCATATATAAATTTTAGACATAGAGCAAAGTATTATCAGCCTACAATCCTCTTCACCAAAGAAACTAGGAAACAAGAAGGACTCTAAGAGAAAAATGCATGGACCCCTGAGAAAAGGAAGGGGCAGGATCTCCTGAGCTAAGTGGGAGCATGAGAGTATGGGAGAGGGAGCTGTCAGAATGAGAGGAGAAGAGGAGGGGAGAGGAGGAAATGGAGAAGCAAAAATGTTGAGTGGGGGGAAGAATAGAGGAGAGCAGGATTAGAGATACCATAACAGAGGGAGACATTATAGCTCCCAGGAGTGATCTGGCACTAAGGAGTTTTCCAGAGATCTACAAGGACAACACCAATTGACAATTTAGCCAATGGGAAGAGGCTACCCAAATGCTCTTCCCCTATAATGAGACTGATGACTACTTTGTATGGCATCCTAGAGCCCTCACTCAGTGGCTGATGGAAGCAGAAGCAGACACCCACAGCTAAACACTGAATTGAACTCTGGAAGCCAGTTGCAGAGAGGGAGGAATGAAGATCAAAGGAGTCAGTACCAGGCTGGTGAAACTCACAGAAACAGCTGACATAAATAAGGGGGAGCACATGGACCCCAGACTGCTGTCTGGGAGGCCAGCAGTGGACTGATCCAGACCCCTGAAATTGGATGTCAATGAGGAGGCCTTTGCACTCTATAGGGTCCCTTGTAGTGGATCAGTATTTTTTCCCTGGTATAAGAAGGAATTTTGAGAGACCATTCCAGGTGAAGGGATGCTCTGTAGGCCTGGACATATCGGGGAGGGTCTAGGCCAGGCCCAGGATGATGTGGTAGACTTTCGGGAGCCGCCATGGAGGGCCCTACCCTCCCTGGGGAGTGTAGGGGGTATGAAGTGGGGGGCTGGTGGGGTCTAGGGGGAGGGGAGGGAGAGGGAAAAGGGATTGACATTTGAAGTAAGCTTATTCCTAATTTGAAATAATAAAAAAAGAAAATAATGATTGAAAAATGATTCACTTTTCTATCATAGTGGAAAGAACTCTAGTTTATGTTTTTAGAAATGTATACAGATAAATACATTAAACCTGAATTATAACTTTATCATGCCTTTTAACACAAGCTTGGTAAAATAACTTTTGCTAGAAATTATTTAGAATTTTAGCTCAAATACACTTGCCCAGTCATGAAATTGACCCATAAATCAAACTCACATTTTGAAAATCCTAACTGTAACTTTGTGTTTCTTACATGTGAATGCATCTACTCTTTGATCTTACCAGTTTCTTGTGAATGCATGAATTCTCAAGCCCGATTAACCTGTCAAAAGTAGAGAAAGAAAACTTTTAATATTCCATCTAAGTAAATTGCCTTGCAAATCACTTGATTTGATGTTAGATACATAAAAGAATTGTAAAGAAATTAAATGTTAAATTGATTTTTTTCTTTCAAAATTATGGCTCTTGTGTATTCATCCAAACTGACTGAAGTACATCAACTTTCAGCAATATAATGTAATTATATATACTATGGACTAACATCCCTGGATTGAAGTCATACCCTACACTAAGCATTATTCAAAATCTAGTTGATAGCTGAAAACTCCAATGATTGTAGAGGAGTATTAGTGTTGCATGTCCAGAGCCTAATTACACATTACCTTGGGCTATCACTAGCTGGTGTAATAGTCTCTGCTAGTTAGGATTTTCTTGTTATTATTTGCTTGTTTGGTTTTTGTTTTGTTTTGTATTTGTTGTCATTGTTGTTGTTGCTAACTTGATATAAGCTTGACTCATCTAAGAATAGGGAACCTTATTCAAGAAAATGTCTGCACAAATTTGACAAGTGTGTGATATAGTCTTTACTATCAATTGATGATGTGAAAGGTAGCAGTCCTATAACAATTGTCCCACTCCTGACAGGTTGTCCTGAGTAGGGTAAGAAAGCAAGGAAACCTATTTTTAACAATTCATGCAGTTTATCATAGAAAATAAATGTATGGTTAGGATACCTGTAGAAATTCTTAAATTGTTTTGACAGAAAATAAGTATTAGTGATTTTCATATGCTTAATGTATAAACATATGTTTCCTTTTATATTTATATAAACTTTTTAAAAGTTACTGATGCAAAGAAGGACAAATTACTCTAAATTTCAATATTATGCTCAGATAATTAATAGAAAGTACTAAATATTTAAGTCAGTAAGCCTATACTTTTAGTATTTTATCAAATAAAAATCAATTTTACACCATTAAATTTTATGTATAGTAAAAAAATGTAATATATCAAACTCACACATTTTAAGAAGAACCAGCTTGAAACTATGGTCAGCTCTAAAATTATACATGTAAGATATATATATATATATATATATATATATATCATATAAGTCTTAAACAGAAATTAATAAATAATGATGTTTTGAATTTGAAAGTGAACAAGGTTGGGTATATGGGAGGGACTGATTTGAGGAAATAGAAGCCTAATGCTCTGGAATTATAGTCTTAAAGTAAGAATTTACAAAAGGAAATTGTTATTAGTACACATACACTTCTTCATTTTTACTTTCTTTTACTTTGCTGGAGAAATGAGAGTTTTATTACCCTTTCAAGCCAAGAAAATTAAAATTCACTTTCATTCAATGCTGTTCACATTATATTTTCCATTAATTTAGTGTTCAAGAAGTTAAAAATATGGATTAACGTTCAAGTAAAAAATCATAAATTAGGACAGAATATGCCTTTGAATTAACACTAAGTGATTCAGCTGAAGACGCAACTCACTGCTTTATTTTCCATTTGATCTGCACTTGTGTTATTTATGAGGAAAGTGTTTTAATGTGCATCACACTAAAATCAAAACAAAGCAGTTCAACCAAACTCAGCTAATGCTTTCTCTATCGTTATTTCATTTTTTTAACAAATTAAAAATAAAACCTTTTTATTTCAGAAATGTTTTTCTTCTACACTTGTGTCTAGACAAAATAATCTTTACACATACACACATACATACACACACACACACTCACATATGATGTGTAAATATCAACTAAAATCTTGGAATGCTTTTAGTTTCATTAAGGGAGACATTTCATTGGTGTTGATATGCTAGATTTTTTCTTTTTTCTTTTTCCTCTCCCTTCTCTCCTCCCATTCTCCACAACAAACCCCATCCCACCTTCCATCCACCCCTCAGGGAGTGTAAGGACCCCTGTGTAGGATCATCAGAGTCTGTCACATCATTTGCAGAAGGACATAGGCGCTGCTCTGAGTATCTAGGCTGAGAGAGCATCCCTCCATAGGGAATGGACTCCCAAAACCCATTGTGCACTAGGGATAAATACTGGCACCACTGCTAGAGGCCCCATAGACTTCCCAGGCCCCCCAACTGACCCCACGTTCAGTGGGCATGTCTTGGTCTTATGTTGGTTTCCCAGCTGTTAAGATTGTGCCTTAAAACAAATTTTTACTTCAATATTTGGTTCTTAGCACAAGTTTTGATTAAATAATGCTGCTTATAGAAAAAGAATTGCTATGCTTGTTATGCCTATGTTCTTAAACACATAATGGTAGCCCCTGTTTTACTCAGAACTCTTGTAAATACATGATGAATGTTTCTTTTCCTCATGCATTTTAGCAAATTGCTTCATCTTATAGCCTTTCTGTATTTTTTATTATTTTAAAGTTAGTAACAAGCTTGCTTCACATGTCAATCCCAGCTCCCTCTCCCTCCCCTTCTCCCCCACCCCCACCAACCCCCTCAAGCCCATACCCCATTCCCCCTCTGCTCCCCAGGGAGGGTGAGGAACTCCATGCAGAATCTCCAAAGTCTGCCATATTATCTCAGAAAGGGGCTAGGCCCTCCCCTATGTGTCCAGACTGAGAGAGCATCCCTCCATGTGGAATGGGCTCCCAAAGTCCACTTGTGTGCCAGGGATAAATACTGGTCTACCACCAAGGCCACATAGATTGCGGAGGCCTCAACACTGACACCCATGCTCTGTGGTGTGGATAAGGTTTAGAGGCTTCAAAGTGTCTTAGCTACTTTGGAGGAGTAAATGCAAACAAATTAGTAAGCATTTTTGGAAAGAAATGGGTTTATTAAAACTAAGTAGGATTTTATTTTTACCTACTTTATTTATTAAAAATTGCATGCTTTGAATTAGAAAATTACCTATTGGAAAACCTTTCAAAAATTCCATCTTAGTCAAAATGCCTTAATTTCAAGATATTTTAACAGCAAAGTTTGTTAAAATTAAATAAGCACAAATGGATATGGCTAATTGATAGTATGCTGTATAACTATAAGAAATATATGGACATTTTTACTATCATAGGAAATGCTACATGACAATATAAATAAGTCAAAGTATACCCATTTATTCTTTATGAATGTAACTGTTTCAGATATATTCACATACAAGTATTGGGAAAGTAGATGAGGCTGTCAGTGTTGTTGGCACTACTATTGTTATTATTGTTTTATCTACATGAAATTCAGAAGTGTTTTATTACCTGATGATAAAGAAAACATACATCTTATTACAGAGTAAATTAGAAAACAAAAAATGTTTATTAATGAAGCTTAAAGTTCTATGTTGTGCAGTATTTATGATTGTGAATCTGTGAATATATGGACGGAGTTAGGATGAGATCAGTAATGGTGTTGGGCAAACAGGCTTAAAAGAATGGCCTCATAAGGAAAGTGAGAAATTCAAGAAAAGCAGAATGTTCCACTAAATAAGGCCAACCTCAAATAATCTGTTTTCAAATTTATTTACATTATTGTGAAATTTATATGACTCTGAAAATATAATACTATTAAAATCTTAATTTCACTTGAAAAAGTTCCTATCTTTCCAAAACCTACTTTTTCCTACATGATGATTATTATTCCCATTTTTATTGTTACTGTAAATACAACCTTTGTTGAAATCAATGGTGCTCTCAAATCCATCAAGAAGAATAATCAAAGTGATGGTTTTGGCTAGTTTTGTCAACCTGATAAAAGCTGGAGTCATTTTAGAAGAAAGCCTCAATTGGCAAAGTGCACTCACTAGATTGTGGGCAAACATGTGGTACACTTTCTTGATTGGTTTTTAATATGGGAGTATCCAGCTCATTGTACAATTTGCCAACCCTAGGTTGCTGGTTCTAGCTGCTATAAAAATACAGTCTCAACAAGCCAGGAAGAGCAAGCAGGCCAGTAAGCAGTATTGATCCATTGCCTTTGCAACATTTTCTCCTTCCATGTTCCTGCTAGGCCTGAGTTCCTGCCCTGACTTCCCTAGATGGCTGACTATAAACTATAGTAACAAATATATGTCTTCATCCAGCAGCTGGTGGAAGTAGAAGCAGACACCCATAACTAATCACCAATCTGAACTGGAACCGAGATGCAGAGAAGGACCAGTGAAGAGCACAGAGGTCCAGACCACACTGGTGAAACCCACAGAACAGCTGACCTGAACATCCGGGAACTCTTGCTTTCCTGTCTGATAGCTGGAATATCAGCATGGGACTGATCCAGACCCAAGGAACATGGGTTTCTGTGAAGAAACCTCAGAAATCTATGGGACCTCCTGTAGAAGACCAGTATTTATCCCTAGCATAGGTGTGGACTTTGGGAGCCCAGTCCATATAGAGGAATACTCCCTGAGCCAAGACACACAGGGGTAGGCCTAGGCCCTACCCCAAAGGAAACAAAAGACTCTGATGACACCCTATGGAAGGCCTCACCATCCAGGGGGAAGCAGAAAAGATATGTGACAGATAAGGTTTTAGTTGGGGGGGGCAGGTAGGGAAGGATGGGTGGGAGAAGGGAAATGGGAGTGTCATGTAAAACAATCCTGTTTCTAATTCAAATAAAAAATGTTGGGAAAAAAAGAAATAAACCCTTTTCAAAAAAAAAAAAAAAAAAAAAAAAAAAAGACTGTTCCTCCATTGCTGGTGGAAATGCGAACTTATACAGACACTTTGGAATCAGTATGGCAGTTTCTCAGGAAAATTGGAATCAGTCTACCACAAGTTCAGCAATTCCACTCTTATGCATATACTCAAAGGATTCATAGTCATTCCACAGGTACATCTGTTCAACTGTGTTCAGAGCATCATTATTTGTAATAGCCAGAACCTGCAAGCAACCTAGATGCCCCTCAATCAAATAATGGATAAAGAAAATGTGGTACATTTACACAATGGAGTACTACTCAGAGGGGTAAAAAACCAACCAAACAAACAACCAAAAACAAAACAAAATCCAATGACATCTTGAAATTTGCAGGTAAGTGGATGGAACTAGAAGAAACAATCCTGAAAGAGGTAACCCAGACACTGAAAAAAATCATGGCATGCACTCACTAATAAGTGGACATTAGACACAGAGCAAAGGAGAAACAGCTTACAATCCACATCACCAGAGAAGCCAAAAAACAAAGAGAACTTTACGGCAATTTAAAAGAAGACATACAACCACAATTTCTGAGTGTAGAAAATTTTGAGGGACTTTTTCAGATGTTATTTATCCCCTTTGACTTCCTAATCCACATTCTTTCAAGAGTCACCATTTCAGTACTGTAATAAATTGAAGGAAACTTAATGAAATGGATGAGATATTCTAATAGTTTAAAAAACACTAATTTTGTAAAATTTGAAAAAAAAATTCCTCATTTAGACACATGATCTCTGTCTTTCCATTTTCTGTTCTTCAAGTCACCATATGGTAAATTTTCAGTCCTTGGAGTTACCATGATATATAGTTAGATGTATATCATCCATTCATCAAAATAAAGTCCATCATTTTATTTTAAAACAAAACTACAGCTTTCTGAGACGTGTCTTTAGGGTTTTAGGCACATTAAATTTTTTTGTAACAAATTATTGGGCATAATAATTGAAAATAAAATAATTGCCCCTTTATGGGTAGCATTTTTCCACATTAATTTTTTCATAACCTTCAAGTTTAAATTCTGTACCTTTTTCAAGTTTAAGATTCAAATAGATGAGGGCTTTCTGGAAACAGTCAATTATTATTATCAAGTCTGTCTTGTACCCTTTACATCAGGGGAGTAGATGGATTTGTTTTCTTCATAAAACCAAATAATAAATTCTTTAGTGTAATTTTGATTATTTCCCTATTATTTCTGACAAAATAATTATCATTGCTGATATGGTAGAAAATTGCCACAATCTATATGCAAGTGAATAAAAGGCACCAACAAGGGTTATGTGGCTATATACAGTATGTTAACCTTCAATTTAAATCATAACTGTTGTTGAGGCACATAAACTACTGAGGCAAAATGTCCTGAAATATGTTGCCATCATATAATAATATATTTATATTTTTAACCAAGAATGATTAATCACAATTATTTAAAGCACATAGCTATCAATTATTCCATTAAACAGCAGTGCATAAATTTTAAGTAAGAATTTTGATTAAACTTAAGTGGTGTATTGTTCCATATTGGAAATTTTATTTTATCTTTTCTTTCCATGATTTTGAGAAATTGTGCTATTAAAATATTTATATTTAGAGTTAACAGTTGCATGCTCACAAAACATGCACCATCAATAATTTTCACTTTGATGCTTTTTATGATAATATCCAGTAATTGGATTCAGCAGTAAATCCAAACACAGCTCAGAGGCATTGATTTTCGCAACAGTTCTGTCAAAATTATGCAGGAAGAAGGGAAACAGTGGTTTGATGAGGCATACCATGGGATTATTTAAAATATGCTTATTGAGCAAAATACACTAGTTGTACACAGTTTATTTTTTTTCCATCATTCTTGGCCACAGTACCCATGTTAGTTTAAACAAAGTTAAAAAAACAAACAAATAAAAACTTGTCATTTCATGAGAGATCATGCTTTTCCTTCACCTTTTAAAATTTAAGAGAATAGGTGATTCAACCCAGTTGCCATAAAAGGCAAAACATCCTGCATCTCTTTTTATTTAAAAATTTTCAATTCATATACCAACCCCAGTTCCCCTTCCATCCACTTCTCTCACTCCCCCTCCCCCTCCACTTCTCACCTCCCATTCACTCTTCAGAGGGGGTAAAGTCTCCCTTGGAGAGTCAACAATGTTTGGCATAACAAATTGAGGCAGGATCAATTCTACTTCCTCAGTATCAAGGCTGAGCAAGGTAAACCTCCATAGGGGATTGACTTCAAAAAGCCTGTTCATATACCCAGGATAAGTCCTGGTCCCATTAACAATACCCCCACCCTGCAAACTGATCAAGTCATGTAAGTGTCACCCACACTCATAGACACTAGTTCGGTCCCATGATGGTTCCCCCAGTTGTCAGTCCAGAGTCTGTGAACTTGGACTTGCTCAGGTCAGCTGTCACTGCATTTTTTCCTATCATCATCTTTATTCCCCGTGCTCATATAGATATCTTGATAGATGGAGCCATTCTGAGGTTAGGGAGAAATGTAGCACTAGGAAAACTCTCAGGAATCCACAAGAATAACCCCAGCTAAGATTCCTAGCACTAGGGCAGAGGATGCCTGAAAGTGCTTTCCCCTTTAATCATATTAGTGACTACCCTAATTGTCATCATAGAACCTACATCCAGTAACTGAAAGAAACAGATGAAATGACCCACAGCCCAGAACTGGGATGAGCTCCTGGACAT
This sequence comes from Cricetulus griseus, assembly GCF_003668045.3. Taxonomy (NCBI): domain Eukaryota; kingdom Metazoa; phylum Chordata; class Mammalia; order Rodentia; family Cricetidae; genus Cricetulus; species Cricetulus griseus. Next base: position 19,070,469 of record NW_023276807.1, on the reverse strand, counting down.
CGTGCATCATAAATAACATTTTTTCTCATGTAAGTCTGGGACTATACCACAAATTATTTCAAATAGTGAAATATAATTGATTCACTGGATTTAATTATATAATTTCTCAAGATAATTTCTTAGTTGACTTAATTAATTGAAGTACTTGCCATAAGACACAGGCGTCATTATATTTCTCTTATCTTTCATATTTTGAAAGTATTTTTTATAATTACATTGATAGTCATATAAAACTAAAACCTAAGTAAAATGAGCAGGTTTTTATTTTGACAGTTTTGATAAATATTCCATGCTTCCCATAGAAACCAGATTAGCTTTGAGCATAATGCAATCCCCCTGCCTCTGTCTTCTGTGTGCTAGGATTATAGGCACCAAATTCAGCTTTAGAGACAGTGTATATAAAATGACCTAAGATGACTGAGTTTAACTTCATTGGTCTTCCTGTTAAATAAACTCTAACAAATAAAACAGTTAATGTTAAATTTAAAAATTTTGTGTCCCTATTTTTACCTTACTAATTATGTTCCTTCAGAGAATGAAATAAGCAATCATAATTTTATGAATATGTATCATAAAGATTCTCATTGCTGTATTACTTATAACATCAAAAGATTAATTTCAGGAGTAGTTGACCAACACATAAAGAACTCCAAAATAGTGATTTCTGATTCCTTTTTGTTACAGCTTCATAGTTTTTCTGTTTTGGCACATGCTTTTATTTTGTTTTCTTCATTTTGGTGGGATTTGTTGTAGTAGGTTTTGTTTGTTTAAAAGAAGGGAATTAAAGTTGTCTTGGAAGGACTTGGAGGAGGGGAAAATACGATCAAAATATATTTAAGTTTTAAATGGTTTTAAATAATGAAAATGTAATATAAAGACAGGAGTCACCATGATACAATACTTATTTGTGTTAGTATAGCCCACCTTGCTTACCATATTTTTATCGATTTGCCAGCAGGTAAGCTGAATTGTCATGCATCATGCTAAGTCAAATTAACCATTAATAACAAAGAAATTAATTTAACCCTTAATGTAAAATATGATAAAAAACTCTCGTACATAAAAATAATTTGATAACAATCTTGTAATCCAAATAAAACAACTCATAAGTAAATTATGGATATAGTGTTGTATGCTACAAATGAAGAAAGTTTATTGCTGAGAAATCAGCAATGTTATACTACTGAATGTAATGTCTACAATTATGGAAAAGTTTTCAGAATGCATTATTAGAAAATATGTTATTTATATTTGTATGTTTACTGTTTATGTGACGAATCATATGTTCTCTGAGAAGATATTTTAAAGGTGAGCAAAATCTCTAGTATGGTGTTTATCCAAATCACCAGAAGTAATTAAGGAATTTAAAATATAACACTAATAAAGTAAAATTATGTCTCATGGTGTCGTATGAATGATCAAATGATTATATTATTTAATTATTTGAGATGGGAAGAGTTATATATATTTTTAGATAGGAAAAAACACTAGATCTTACTAAATTTGATGAAAATGCTCTAGTAAAAACCTAGACTCAGTTTTCTCATTCAAAACTTATAGTTCTTCAAAAATGTTCAAAGATAATTTCCTCATTCGTATCTCTTCACAAATTCTAATAGATCTCATTCCAGTAAATTGGGATATTTTATACTATCAAGGAAGACATGGAGACTTAGTGTTTAATTCATCATTTCATATCTACTGAGGGAAAATGAAAGTACTAAAATAATTTTGAACAAATGAAGCCCATTGTTTAGATATATTTATGAATTAGCACCTTTGTTTATATGCTATCTATATAACAATGTAATGCCCATTTATAAATCAACTGACAATTGTATCTGAAATTGTTTTAAAGTAAATGAGTAGATAGATTGAGAGTATCAATATAGCAGAAAATAAGTGCTGGGCTTATTGGGCCTGGCGGCCAGTTGGGTATTATTCACATAAGAGCAATGTATGTACAGAGCTCCCCATGGCCAGGGGGAAAGACTATGGTTTTCAAAATACAGATGTAAGGGGTTGTAATATTCACTGAAAAGGGGTACATGAATACTACAGAAAACAGCCATGAGGAAAGACAGACCTCAGAATATGGTCAAACTTCAACTAAGGTGAAAAAAAGTCAAGGATAATTATTGACTCTTTTATTCATTACTTAAATTTAAGTGAATATGTGACTGAAGCAAATACTAGGATATTACTAATATCTTGCATCTTTACTAATATGATTTACTGGAAGTATACTACAAATAATAGCAAACTGTACAATGAACACAAAGCCTGTTGACAGAACAAATTTCTCCTGTGCCTACAAAGCCCTGAACAAATCAAGTGTGAGGTCTGCAATAAAATCACAGTGTGCCACTACAAAATACATTTTTGGAAAAGTAACAGATATGATGATCTACATTTCTGATGATCTCATGTGGTAATATTTATAATTTAATAAATCCACAGGAGATCAAAGGCAAAATTAGCCACAGCCATACAGGCTAGGCGGTGGTGGTACACACCTTTAATAACAGGATCTGGGAGACAGAGGCAGACAGAACTCTGAGCTACACAAAACTGAACCAGCCTAAAAAAGAAACAGCTTACACAAAGGTGATCTCAGCACTTAGAATCACATGCCTTCAATCCCAGCACTAGGGAGGTGGAGGCAGGAGTGGTATGGCTGGGCAGGAGAGGAATATTAGGTGAGAAGGGACAGGACCTCAGGGAGATTGCAGTCTGATGCTTGATGGAGAACAGTTCAGTCTGTTGCACACTAGGATTCCAGGAGTCAGGATCGCCTATTTTGCTGTGATGTAGAGGTAAGAGCTAGAGGCTGGCTGCTTTGCTTTTATGATCACCAGCTTGAAACCCAGTATCTGTTCCTGTTCTTCTGTTATTGTGCTACAATCTCATTTGGTTCTTAATTATTTAGTGATGTGAAGGGCAAATTCATACATGTATATAATGCACTCTGAGTGGATCTTCTCTATCCTCGTGGCTTCTTTCCAGTTAGAATCTTCCTTGTTACTTTAGTTATTTCTCCATTACTTAGTAACTTCTGATTTACTCCCAAGGCAGTCTCCCAGTCAATCCCAGAGCTCAAGACGATGGCTAATCTTCCAAGCAAACATGTTGTTGGCATTCTTTACTCTCAGCCTTCTGAAGTAGGAGCTGCTGGCTGGCTACTATGCTACTCAGGATTTCTGTGGGTTCTGGAACCTCAAATTCAATGCTCATACTGTGCAGTATAAACTTTAATTTCCAAACACCAACCAAACTCCATTACAGAACCTTTATTTTTCTCTTTCTGAGTCTTCTTGATGACACCCTAATTTAAATTTTTCTTGTGATAATAGCCCTGTTTTTCTTTGTGTCAAGTGTAAGCAATAGAGCAAAGAGCATGATGGCATTGACTTTAAAAACTTAAACCTGGCCCTAGAATTTATTTCCTGCATTATTCCTATTACATTGACCATGTCTGTTAGCAACTATAGAAAGATAGATAGACAAATAGATAGACATATAGATAATGGATGATAGATGGATGGATGATAGACCCACAGATAAATGAGAGGGATAGATAGATAGATAGATAGATAGATAGATAGATAGATAGACAGACAGACAGACAGAGTGAATATTTCATGTTATCAAAAATTTACTACAGGTCCTTTTGTAAAATAATACTAATGAAAGCAGATTGTGACTTTCTGCTAAAACCACAAAAAATGAGCTCACATTAGCTTACACAATTGATATGAAATTTTCAGTCTATGCTCCATAAAGCCAATGAACCACAGTTAAAATATGTGGCTTTGAGAATGAGGTAGCTTTTATCCTCACACTAAAGAAGAAGACCAGGTACTGGAGGTGACTGAGAGAAAATGGCACTAAGCTTTGAAACAGTAGCACAAAGTCTGATAGAGCATGTTAAACAGTCTGCAGAAGCCTTGTATGCAAGAATTTGCAAACATAACTCTATGTTCATTCATCTCCAACAATACTCAAATCACTAGAATGTAGTACACTGACAAACACATGTGATGTGACTATTTGAGGAAAACAGATGATACATTTTATAAACATTGATCTCTTACAATCAGCAGCCTTCCTACAATATATTCAATCCTATGACATGCAAAGTAACCCTCAAAAATATAAACATATTACATATTCCTTCTGAGACACTATAATGATTTGAAAGTTTTAAAAACTACTTCACAATTAATTGGCTTGTAATGTAGCTAGAGTATCATGTAACATTTTTTGTTCCCCTGAAATGATTAATCATCTTAATGCTGAATCACACACAAAAAATGATGGTTAGCCATAATGGGACAGAAAATTTTAAATATTCCATTTTGACCATTAGACTTTCCTCAGGCTCTTCATTATTTAGTCCAAGTATTGTCATGAAAATGAATTTGTCAATGTTACAGAGATAAATGAGTGAATAGAACAGACAGAACTATAGGCTGGTTCTTCAGAGGAAATCATCTCATTGTCCTGTTACATCAGTGATGAAGCTGTCTGGGCTTTATGAGCATCTCTTTCCATTTAGTCATTTTAAAATATTAATGATACAATGATTTAACCTCAAAGGAAGTTGGAGAAGGTTCTTTGAATATACTTCCAAGGTTGAAGGCAGAAATAAAACTAATGAAATTATCTAAAAGATTAGGAAACTTATACAAGTTCATAAAGATATTAATGTTAATTTAAAAGTATGAGTCAAATATGATCATTCGGAGACTCAAAATATTCAAATTTTATGCATAAAATATTGTAATAGGGAATTATCTACTAATACAATCAAAACAGATATTCATTTCCATCTGTAATTTATTAGAGTGAGTATTGTACCTTAAACTGTGTGAGTCATTTTGATTCTTATGATATGAATGAAACACAATAAGTTGAGTTCTTAAAGATTCTATGATAATAAAGAATCAATGACTTTTACTGGGAAATTATCTTTTAAAAAGTTAGTGCCTGTGAGGTGATGAACCTGGTATGGGTACTTACCACAAAAGCAGACCTCTTAAGTTCAATTCTGAAGAACTACATGGTGGAAAGAGAACGAACTACCACCATAGAATGACTTATGACTGCCACACATGCACACCCATGACAAGCAAAATGTCATTGCCTCTGAAGAACTAATCCTTGGCACATCAAATTATCAGTTTTGCATATATTTCATCTCTCTGATTTGGAGATTTATTTTTTCATACTAAAGATAAAAGTATGCTTTTCTTTCTTTTTTTCTTTCTTTTTTTTTTTTTTTTTTTTTTTTTGGTTTTTTGAGACAGGGTTTCTCTGTGCAGCTTTGCAGCCTATTCTCATACTCACTCTGGAGACCGGGCTGGCCTCGAATTCACAGAGATCTGCCTACCTCTGCCTCAAAAGTGCTGGGATTAAAGGTGTGCACCACCAACACCTGGCATATGATTTTCTCAGTAGCATTTGTGATACAGACATGAGATTTTTCCTACAGACCATATGCTAGACACTTGGTCTCCTATGTGCAATCTTGGGAGGTAGTAAATGCTTTGAGAGGTGGAGCTTTGTTAGAAATAGATGAAAAGGTATACACAGCATCAGAGATTTAGGGTGTCTTGTTATAAAGAGCAAGTCTGGCCTGTGAAACCAGAGTTGTCTACCTGACTTCTCATCTCATGAGACCTCCCTGCATGCTCTCTTACAAAGTGCTATACAGTAATGTAGGAAAATCCAGTTGGGTAAATGTACATTAAAGATCTCATCCAACTAAAGTTAGATACCCAGAACTGTGAACTATATAAACCTCTTTTTCTTCTTTAATAATTTTAAAAACCAGACACCAGTACTTTGATTTAGCAGCACAAGATGACTAATATAAAACATGATGTTTTAAATAAAGTGTTTTTAACAATTTTATTTCTTTTCAAAATTTTAACACTGTCAGACCACCTCCAATTACCACCTTTACTTTCTCCCAAACCCTTCCAATGAAATTTCATATTTAGATAATATCTATCTCCCATCTCCTGTTTAACTCCTTCCTTATCATCCCTATGCCCCCTTCTCCTCCAAAGTCATGCCTTTTTATTTGTTTCTCTTTCTTCCTTTTATTTTGTTTAATTCTACAGTAATGATAAGTGTTAAATGGTAACTTATCAGAAATCATAGTTACTAAGAGGAGAACCTCTGTTGTGGAACTGTCAAACAAATTGCCATGTGGGACTGTTTCTGTTGTTATTTGCTGTAGGAAGATTAAATACATTGTAAGTGGTACTATTCCCTGCGCCGAGAGTCTTAATCTACATAAGATAGGGGAAAGCTGTTTGAAGTATTATGAATGCATTTTATTTCTCTGTATACTTGGATGTGATATATTATGGTCCTGTCTTGACTGCCCCCAAACAATGGACTGCAACTTGTAATTGTGAAGTAAAGAAAACCCTCCATTTCCTAGGTTCTCTGGGTACTTGTCACAGCATCAGAAATGAAACAAGGACACCAACTCAGTTAGTACAACTTCTATATATGTAGGTGTTGTTATCCAGGAGCCACACCCTTGAGAAAGCACTGTTTTATAACAGATTATGCTAAGTTCTATCTCTTACAGTCTCTCTACCCATCTTCCACATTGTTCACTGAGCCTATAGTCAAGGACAAGGAAATATAGATATCCTGTTTATGGCTTTGTACTCCAATATCACCTATTCTTTACACTATAAGCATCTGTGACTCTCTGTATTTGCCATTGTTCTTGGCAAAAGAAATTACTCTGACAAATACTGGGAGCTAAGATAATCACCAAGTAAAGAGAAAATTATGTAGAAAGCAGTTGGATATTTTGTCCATTTAGTTAAGTAAGTATAGCAGGATGTCCTCTTGAACCTTTGACTTATCCAGCCTCAGGCCCTTGTTGAGATATACAGTAGCAGACATGTGTTTCCTTCTGTGAAGCACATATAAATGCAATCATAAAAGGGGCACTCCATTATTGTACCCATAGTTGGCAGGCAAATTATTACTATAGTCACCTGGTTGACAACTGTAAGACTTGTGAGGATGTGCCTCCCAATTAACCCGAACACCTACTAGCTCTATGAAAACTAGACAGTAAACAAGAGCTTTTAATGCAGGATCAATTTAATTTGTTCTTGTCCTTTGAGAAAAACAGTAGGGTCTTACCATCATCTCCTGTTTGGGAATCTATGAAATTTCTCCTAACCAATAACTAAAAGGAAGGTATTTTACATACTATTTTAAAAGCTTAAATATATATATATAGTATTATATATATATATATATATATATATATATATATATATAATATGGAAGCATACATATAATAGATATACATGTATTTATATGGTATGTACTGTTTGGTTTTTATTAACTTGACACAAACCAAGATATATCTGAGAAAAGGGAAAAACAATAGATAAAAAGCCTCCATAAGATTGAAAGAGAGTTAAGCCTGTAGGACATTTTCTTGGTTCATGACTGATGTGGGAGGGCCCCAACCACTGTGATGGTGACACCTCTTACCTGGTAGCCTTGCTGTACTATAAGAAAACAGGATGAGCAAGTCATGAAGAAAAAGCCAGTAAAACCTGTTCCTCTAGGGTTTCTACTTCAGATTCCAACACCAGGCTCCTTTTATGAGTTCCTGGGCCAATTTCCCTTTGTAAGGGACTGTTACCAGAAAATTTTAGGCCGAAACAAATGCTTTCTTCCCCAACTTATTTTTTATTTTACCACACTATTAAAAATCCTTACTTAATACAATATAAAAGATAATTTAAATTGAGTTATCATATACACAAAAATCTTTTTGTAAAGCAAGTAAGGTAGAAATTGGGGAGCAGAAAAGAGAAAGCAACAATATCATTCTAGTTGATTCTAATTGCTATAACCAGAAACTGTAGACATTGTGATTTAAACACACAGAGAAATGTATATCTCAAACTTGTGGAGACTAGAAATATTGGACAAGTCACTGGCAGATATGAGTGTATGTCAAGGGCACACAGCATAATTAACATAGACATATATTTAAATGGATGATTGAAGAATATTTGCCTTAGGTAAAGACAGTCTATAGTCTTTATCAAGCTTACATATGACTGTTATATGTCATGGGGAAATTTTCTAGACAAAAATCAATGCCAAGAAAAAATATATAGCAAAATTATAACTAATACTGTTACTAAATTTAATAACCTTTTCATCAGAAAAAAATGTATGGCAAGGAGACTTGAAAGCAGAAACATTTTAAGTGTTAATTTTATGTACAAATTTCTCATGAAACACATAAATTTTCAACTATAAAAAATAAAACATCATTTAAACAGTCATTCCAAAATTCTGACAAGCTTATGTCATTAATAAAAAATAAGCAGTATAATTCAACTACATTTTAAGTCTAAAGAAATGAGATCATTATTGTTATAAACATTCATATTAAAATTCAAGTAATGAAAGGTAGAAATGATATGAGAAAGCATAATTGATGCAACTAAATAGGATGTTGAAAAAATTCTCAAGTTTTGTTTTTGTGAAAATAAACATTTTATATAAAAGTTAATAAATGTGAAAACTAATTATAGAAAATTATGAGGATATAAACAAATGAACACAGTAGTTAATTTAATAAATAATAATGAATATATTTATCAGAAACAAAAAATTCCACATAAAAGCAATGTTATGCTTTAATCTGATGCTTGGTGATTCATGTAGCACAAAGGGGAAAAAGTGGTTTGCAATGCCTTTTCACCTCCCAGAGGTCTTATGTCATAACAACTGAGATGACTTCTCTAGACTTGTCTAGGTTCAACTAAGATTTTGGTAACTGAAGTTTTTCAAGCATCACACACACTTTTAGTAAAATGACAGGCGTCAATGTTGTTAAAACATCTTCATATACTCAGATTCCTCTTCAATGCTTCTTTGCTTTTCCAAGTTTCTAAGATTTTTATACATAATAACATTCTCAGTGCTGTCAAGAGTATTACAAATGTAGCCTTTTTCCTACTTTCCCAAGAAATTCTTGCAAGTGCCTGACAGCCTGCCTAAAGCTTTGAACATGATCATTGGAGGCTATCAGCCATCAGTTAGTTCAACAACAACAACAAAATAACAAAATCTCCATGTTTGAAAATCTTTAGATTAGGAAGTCCTTGTTTAGTTTTTGTTCATTTATTTGTTCTGCTTTGGATCATTGCTTGGTTTTTGTTTTGGCTTGGTTTTTGGTTACTGTTGTACATTTTCTGTTTGATTATTCTATAGGCAATATGAAATCAATTCCTTCTTACAACAATGAAGTATTTGCCTCACTAACAAACTTCTTCAGCCATCCCTGTTATTTTATTCCTGCTTATGATGAATTTTGTAGATAATTATTATTATATTTCAATGTCAAATGATAATGAAATATATTGAAGCTGTAGTAGGGTCTAAAATCTGCATGCAAATGAGAGAATCTCCAACAATCTCATGAAATGCTGATTAGACTATATAATGTTATCTATGGGGGTATATAAGCCTGGAAGCTGTGAGTTGTATAAAACACTTTTCATACCTTATTTTAGGCAAGTACACCCCTATGATGATGTCTAATTTATAAATCAAGTTTATTAATGATGACCAGTGATGGCAGGTGATCAAATGGAATGATTTCAGCAGCACATCACAGTAAGACGACTTCTCTAGGATTCTCACTGCTTTCAAATCTTGCACTAATTCTCCTTCTCATGATGATGTGAGATGACCTTTAAAGAAAGCAGTTTGGAGTTGTTCTTTTCCTTTATTGTGTTGCTGACATCAATTCTCTTGTGCTTAATGTTATTACTACAGGAAATAATGGGTAGTAGAAGGCTAACCTGATGATACTTCAGTGTCACTCAGATGACTGAGGTGTCTTATTAACTCATATACGGGCAGTTTATATATTGTAGACTTATTAAACATTTTTTCATGCTTCATTCATGATAGAGCCAGATAATACATTTTACCTCTCTGAAAGTTACTAGTATTTTTCTGGAGTTTCTGATATGATTGGTCTATATTATGGTCAGTGATTAGTGTGTGACTGAAACTACAGAGTCTGAACTGCTCATCAGCAGAACCTCAGTAACCTATGACCAAGTCCACAATAATGTTCCAACAACAACTTCTTGGCTCCAGTTAGGCCAGCATGATGACAGCAAAATATATTCATGTTATGAACACAGTCACTGCTGGACAAATATGCATCTTACTTAGAATTGTTAGAATACAGCATATATACATAAGATCCAATATCTATGGGTAAAGTGGAAGCATAGAAGAAATATGTCAACTTCTAGTTTCTAAATATGAAAAGAAGTATGCAGAAATTTACAAAATACATTTTATATTTTGAAGTAAATAGATGCAATAAATTTAAAATCACAGGATTAGGTTGTCAAATATGTATTGTATAATAAGCAAAAAGCTGGTGTCCAAAAGGATTATGCATTGCATGTAGATCATGAAGGGTTACATCAAATAAAAGTGCTCTTCACAATAAAAATAATAAAATAGATAAAGAATAAAAAGGAATGAAAACATAAACTAAAATTAAATAATAAAAATAAGAATAGAAGAAATAGCAAGAGAAAAGATTTATTCTTCAATGAAAATGAGAAGAAGCCACAGTATTAAAATATTCAAGGAAGTAAATGTCAATGATTTAAATGTGTTAATTAAAAAGATAGGAAAATTATTAAATATTTTTCTAAAACATTTGGAAAAATTTCAGAATAATCTGTGATTTTTCCAGTAATCCCTGAGAATGTAAATATATAAGAAAACAACATGAAACACCTCCTGCAACAAAGCCATACCTGCAAATCCTTCCAAATCAACTTCACTCCTTAGTAAGAAGCATTCAAACACATGAGGCTATGAGGGTCCCTATCATTTAATCCTCCAAAAACAGGTTAAGGAAGACTGTTCTTTGGTGTGAGATAAAAGCTCAAACCCAGAGTAGGAGTACAAGGAGAAAGCATGGAAAAGTAAATAAAAGAAATGTAGGCAAATTCAACAGATGCAGCGTACTCCAGGAGAAAGCAAGTGGGCAGACACACATAGGCACCCCATGATTTGAGTGGTATGCATACACCAAAATGATAGAAATGTTGTATTTTGACAAAAATGATTCCTAGTCACATAACTATGAATTATGTCATTATTTACACATATAAATTTTATTGTTCCCTAGATAAAACATGTTCACTTAGCTCATTCCCAATTTTCATAGTGTCCCAGTTGCACCTAAATTTTAATACCCCCATACCTTTAATTACTCCATTTGTGCATGATCTGAGTCAAGGAACTCACTGCAGTTGTGTTTTTCTGCACAAGACTGGAACAAGATTGAACCCATCAATGTTTTATCATGGAATGAGGAAGGATTTATTATATCTCATTTTTAAAATGTAAACTGCAGATATATGCCTGGAATTAGTAATTAGACACATTCTTTTTAATCTTTCAAAAAGAAAAAAATGATATTATTTAAGAAACTAAATTCAAATGGGAACTTACCAATCAACCTCTTCATTTTCAACAATTTCATCAAAACTAGATAGGAGACTATCTTAAAAATTGTACTGGTTCTTTTAGCAGAACTGAGATATAAGTATAAAGTTGGGAAATAACCAAATTCCATGAATCTTGCATTAAAAAATTCAAAGAACATTCAAAACTGAGGGAAAATAAACAGTTCTGAAATCCTTTCCATGAAAACTGTAAGAATGTTGTCATTGGCTGGCAAGATCCTGAATATTCTGAGAAAATACTCAAGCATTTTCAACAGTCAGACAAGTAGTCATTCACAGAAAATAAATCTGTTAGCATTACAAATTGCAGTGACATACACAGACCAGAATTGTTGCCAATGGGCTGAGGTGTTCTCCATACTTTAGAGACCTCCCTCCGCTCAGATAAACCCAGATCCTTGATGTAAACACAGGAACCAGTTTCAGGATGAGCCAATACCAAAAAAAGTTTGAGTTTATTAGAAGAGATTTTGGTATAAGCACCAAGACTAATAGAAACAGAAATACCCTGGAATAAAGTGGGTCTCATTCAAGAGTCAATATGGACTTCTCAAAGGATAGTCACTCTTTACTGTGTTTACTATATAAGCACATTTTGATGAATGGGTGTTTTCTGACATCATCATTAAAAGACTGTTAAATAGAATCATAAGGTGGTTCCAGGGATATACCCAAAAGACTTGCAATTAATTAGGAAATACTCTAGGTCCCAAACAGTCAGGAAGTTAAGTGCATTGCAACAAAGTTAACAGTCATATTTGTGAAATTTTGAGAAAATGTCACAGATAAGAGCTAGGCCTATGGTTATGTTCAATCAGCCTTCACTTCATGCTGGGTTTATTGTTATTTTAAACTTCTTGCCAGAAACATTGCCTCTATATCAGAAATTGTCACAGAAATGTACTTTAAAAGGCTCGAATTCTTGATTATCAACCAGCAAGAGAATTCTCAAGTTAACATGGGACTTCTTTTACTTCTCATGTTCTATACCCTGAGTTTCTATCCTGCATTAGGTCTGAGTGGCAGTGGTAAGTTGGTGGCCGTTTAACTTCCTTCTTCCTGCAAGCTTGTCTTCAGTTCCATTACACCCTCAAAGCAACATATGTTCCATGATGGTAAATGTAGACATAAGTAATGGAACACATACTGGAGATTAAGGGAAAGTCTGAATTACAGAGTATAGTCCCTGTAGAACCGTGACCTAGCTTACCATTAAAACTTCATTTTCAGGGTTTGTTTTCACTTGATCTAATCTATAACTGATGCACAGTTAACTGGCCTATACTCAGGGCAATCTTATTTTTAAAGTGGTTACTTTTAAACTCACATAAGTATGAGTTGAACAATAAGATGGAATAAATGCAAGATGGAAAAAATCTGAGTAGGAAACTTTTGAGGGTTTTATTCATAGAAGAATTTCCATAGCTCTACCAGACCTCCCATAGATTTTACAGAGTTGAGTGCATAGCCAAAAGATACTTGAGCAACCTTTGTCCTTAAAGTCTGGGAAAGTAGTAAGTGAAAGCTAAGAAAGAGCCTTCCAAAATCTGAGGAAATACCCACTGTACAGAAAATGTGGGATGACTTACTAAGTCAAGGACTTTCAAGAATCTTTTGTGCAAATTTAGCTGGCCGGTGAGCTAAGTGCCTATACAGGAAAAGCAACAAAGGCTTGAAAAAAATTAGTATTGCAAAGACCGTAAATGGAACAAGGGTTAGAGCAACAACAAAATAAATGACTGTAGACCAGCTAATTTTATCTATATCAATGTAAGAACATATTACAACAACTATAAATGAGATATTGAAGAATTGCAAATCTTAGACTAATAATCAAAAATGGTTTAATTTCTACTCTGGCTTATTCTTATTTCAGTTTATTTTCACTCAGTTTAGATGACCACAACTGCCTGGAAGCTACACAAGAGCGAATGTGATCAAAAGTCCCTGGTCACCTCCTAGTTTGTCAATAATTTTAACCCACATGCCTCATTATGCCTATCAACAGTACTTGTGACATGGCCTAGAAAAAGCCATGCACCTAGCATCTCAGCTACACTCTGATGCTAGGGCCCATTCTTGTTACATGGGAGCTTTGCCTCATTTCTTTAAGTTCACATTACTTTTGTAATTAAAAGTTCATTCTTAAACCACTTCCCTAGTATCTAGGCAGATCTTTCTTCCAGTTCAAGAGACAGGATCCAAAGCCACTGATTCAATGACATGTTTGTATGACACTGAGTTTCTGACACTCTAACTTCTGAGTTAAGCCCACTTGAGGACAGAAAGTTCCACATCAAGGACTCATCTAACTCCCTATTGATCTCACATTACACCATAGCTAAAGGTAAACTATTGAAAGACACGTGTTTACCAAGTTTTAAGAAAAAAAAAGAAGACTTCCCCTATGCTGGATGCTTCACTACAGTTTACAGTTAATTTCCAATCAGAAATACTGAAACTCCAAGCTGATGGACATAGGATCATCTATCATAACGCTCATTGGGGAGGAGGATTCTTACCTAAAAGAATTGAACAACAATAACAACAACAACAACACACACAAAACCTTCTCTCTAGTAATGAGAGATAAACTTAGACTTTGTCATACAACAATAGCAGCAGCAACAAAAAAACTCTGAAAGAATTCAAACTGGACTTTATTCCCTATAATACATAATGCTGACACCTGGTGAATGACAGTGCATTATTGAGCAGCCGTAATCCACACACTGAAGAGCTATGGGGAGTTAATATTATCGGCAAATATTAACTAAGTGCACAATTTGTTTGCAACTCCATTCTATTCCTGTGCCATTTTAAGATAGATAAATGTAAAATAGCTATCACACTGTAGAAAATTAGTACAAAGTCACAGGGATGAAATTCAGCTGTGCCAAAAGACTTTTATTGTTCTTAAGTCAATATAGTCTGAACCATATCATTTTATAAGTTCCACTATTCTCCAGTGACAACCATTAAGAAAATGCTCAAAATAAAGCAAAGGAAATTCCAGCAGATTAAAATGACTCCTTGACCATAGATTCAACATATGGTTATAATGGAATAATTAAGGAACAAAGTAACAAAAAGTCTACTGAAAACAAAGGATAACTTGACAAACCTCAGGTTGTTTGAATAAATGCAAAAGGCTTAAGTAATCACTAAAAATAAACAAACTCCTGAAGCTACAGAATGACTGTGCTATATCCTATCTAAAGACAGGCTTTTAAGAGTGTCCTTTCTTTCTAGTTATTTTATGTATACATACAAATTTACAGTGTGTCAAGCAAGGAGCAATAGTTACCATGGTCTATCAACTGGACTGCACAAATTCCAACTGTTGTCAACCCTAGCATCTCTGGACAACCTCTGTAATAGTGATCCATGAATCAGACATTGTAAGTATCCTGGTATCTAAGATACAAGTGAAACTACAAAATACTTGTATACTATGGGGAGAGTCTTATCACTTAGGAAACAGGGCTTCCATATATGTGAAACCATAAGCATTTTTTCTATGAGTAAGTATATCTGATTGAAATCTTGTTCCTCATCTCAATTCTTCAATTGGCATTTGGAGTGATCTTTTAATTGGGAAACAACATGTAGAGGTGTGTGTTTTATGAAAACATTTAAGACAGACTTTCTATTTCAATGGATGTACTTCAGCCTCTTAGAATGTTACATCATCATTGTGCTTCAAGGACAGAAGGGGCCATGTCTATGCTATAAGGTGAATGAAATACCACAGAAGTCATGGAGTTCATGGTTATGATTTTATGAATGTGTATAATTCCATAAAGCTTTTGTATAAATTTTAAAATTTATAGTTATTACTATAATATTTATTGACATGAGATATGTGTATGGAACTATATAGGCTTGTACCAAGCAAAATCCTATAATCTCTTGATATTTTAGAGTTTCAATCCAAAGCAGAGTCAGATATTGGTCAAACAGGAAAAATTTAGAGGCATTTCTTTGCTTAATATAATAGTCATGCTTCTTCCTTTCTCTGTTGCTGTTTCATTTAGTTTAAATGGGTCACACATGGATTTTCACAAAAAAAAAACCTTAAGGTAACCTACTTCCTATTTCTTAATATATATAATGTTAATTGTGACTAATTTTATTCTTCTCTTTCAACTCCCTTTATGGAAAAAAAGTTATATGAAATATAACAGAATGTTTCTAGCTCATATTTGTTAATTGGATTTTATTAATAGTTATGTATTGGAAGTAAATGAATAATAAAAAACAAGCATCCTCTATATTACCTTCCAGTTTTATATGAACTTTCTAGTTAAAAATCCTTTTGCATGTTCTTAGCTTGAAGTGGAATAAAAATCAAACATAAAGGCAAAGAAAATGTATGTGAAAGATCCACAATTTTGGATAATTTTCTAGAAGCAAAGTAGCATGCTTCATTCTATAATTGCATATTGAAAGCAAGTCTTCTACTTTAATAAAGGAACAGTTCTAAGTCCAAGGATACACCAAGATATATAATCTGTTGCTGTGAGAATTCATTCATCCAATATTCTTTGAGGTACTGGTCCTTGGCTGATCAGTTCCCACAACAATTGGTGCTATATGATTTTTAAAAACTTATTCTTTTCTCCTATATTTCATTCTGACTGCAGTTCCCCTACCTTCACTGTTTTCAGTCCCTTCACCTCCCTGACACACATACCTACACTCTCCCAGATCTATTCCTATTCCATTTCCCTTTAGAGAAGAGCAGGCCTCCTAAAGATATTAACTGAACACAGCATAATAAGATGCAGTATGACTAGTCACAAACCTTCATATCGAGTCCGGACAAGGAAACACAATAAGACAAAATGGGAGAGTCAAAAGGGTCAGAGACACCCCTATTCTGACTGTTAGAGGTCCCACAAGAACACCAAGCTAACAACCCTAATAGCCTCCTCTGAGGACCTAGCTCAGACCCTATTGAGGCCTGCTTAATTGATTCTGTGGGGCATGTTCTTGTGGTGTGCTTGAACCCTCTGGCTCCTAAATTCTTCCTCCCTCTCTTCCATCGGATTCTCTGAGCTCCATATAATGTTTTGCTGTGCATCTCTGCATCTCCTCCTGCCTCATGCTGTATGAAGCCTTTTTGATGAAACCTATGCTAATATCTGGCCCATGAGTATAGCAGAATATCAGAAGCAATCATTTCACTGACTTTTTTCTGCTTTTGATAAGTCATGTTTGGTTCTATTCTAGGTGTCTGCGATTTCCAGGCTCTGGTTTCCTGTAGCCTTAAGTGGCTTGACCAATTGTTTTATTTGAAACAACAAAACCTTTAAGATATCTGTAAGAGACCGGACATATACGAAGGGATAAGATATTTTGAGTGAAGAATTATTTTGTGTGCAAAAATAAGGTGGAAAGCCAGGAAGGGAATGTGTTAGAAAGGAGGGAAAGGAAAAGGAAATGTTATCTACATTGTAATCTCAAAATTAATAGAGTTACAGAAAAATCCCACACACAGTATTTAAATAGATGTACATGCCATCATGAATCTCAGCATTTAGACTATAAAGACAGGCAGAATGATATGAGTTCAAATGTAGCTTGGTTTCTCTATTTCTAGGCCAGACAGGGCTACATAGTGAAATCTTGTCTCAAAAAGAAAATTAAAAAAAAAAAAAAAAGAAAAAAGAGTAACAAAAGAACAAAGAAAAATATTGTGTTTTGTTACTATAAAGTTATTCTAAATTCCTTTCTGTGATTATAGATTTTGTGAATCTAACAGAATAATTTCCAGGAAAGAATGTAAGTTTTCTTTGACAAGTGAGAAATCGCTTCCTAAATTTGAGGACATATTCAATCCAACATCTTAAATTGCCTGACAAAATTGTCAAACACTTCCAACCATTCCATGTGAATGATATTACAAGTTTGTATGTTCCAAGTTATTACACATAATGAATAAGCAAAGATATGTACTATAAGTAAGCTATTCTTTTAAAATGGAAATATAGAGCTTACAAAACATAAACAATATCAAAATCTTCATAGACAGAAGCTATTTATAATTCAATTTGTTTTCAATGTTTACATTTATTTTCAATGTAAAAACTAGTCAAGTTTTTTATGTTCTTGGTATTTGTTGTTATATTTATGATATAAGCTTTTGAGAAAATCATAGAACAGAGAATAATTAGAAAGCATGAAATGATTATTGTATGTTGAGAAAACAGATTTAATCATAGTTATGTTGTATAGATTGTTATCATTTCATTGATTTTATCCATGAGTTTGATTATTTCTTCCAAATAAATTTGTTAGAGTATTATTCCTTCATGCCTTTCCAAATTTCAAATGTTTCTCTTGATAATTAGTATGAGATCTCTCCAGTTTTCAGTAGAGAAAATTAGTGCTGTGAACTTATCTCTGAAAAGTGCTGTCGTTGTTTCCCATAAGTTTGGATATGTTGTGTTTTCAATTTTAATAACAATAAGTTTTCAATTTCAAATTGACGGAATTTTTGTTTATTAGTAACTAGTTCATCATACATGAATTTGTATACTTTCTGCTGTTTCTCTTGTTAGTATGTGGCTTTAAACCTGGGAGGTCAGATAGAATGCACGGTGTCATTCCAATTTCCCTATATGGATTGAGCCTTTGTTTCCTAATATATGGTAATTTTGGAGAAAATTTCATGGTCTTACAAAGGATGTTCTTTAGTGTTTTGGTGGAGTATTCTATAGATATATGTATATTATTCAAGTACAATTTTTGTCTGTTTAGTGTTTTTCTGGATGGTTGTTCACTGATGAGTGTGGGTTATTATAGTCATCCAATATCATTGCGTTAAGGTCAATATATGATTATAGTTATAATAGTATATCTTTTATGCAGTTGGTTGCCCTTGTGTTTGTTGTAAAAATTCTTAGAATTATAATATTCAATAGGTGGATTTTTAAATGAATATGCATACATTCCCTTAGATGTGGGTGCTATCTCTTAGGTATGGATGTCAATGTTCTTCAGATTTACATAAATCTGTTTCATTCAGAATAAACACAGAAATTAGGTATCTTGTAAGGACAGGGTACAAAGACATCTTCTCCCAAGAAAAGGATAATAAAATATATTGTTCTAAGGAGAAATATGTAAAACTAGAAAATGGGTACTAAATAAAGAAGGGATGTAATGGCAGGCAAATATAAGAAGTATGGGGAAGGGGCTACTAAAACGAAAGTGATTTTGAAAGGCTATATTGAAGCCTATTATTATAGAAACTTTCTGAATTTTAATTTATATATATTACAATATGCAATATGTACATATTGAAATAGGAGAAATATTGTCACAGCTATATATCTTAAGTCACCAAGTAAAATCTCATTCACAGAATGATTTAAATATTGTTCCATTGTTGGCCAAAGGAGTTCTCACCCATAATCCTCTCAAACACCACAGGTAATTGATTATTCCTCACAACCTCACAACCTGGCTATAAGGCCCTATTGCTAAGGGGCCTTATACATTTATTTAGGTCATTGAACATGAAGAAATTAAGTTGGTATCCGACCAAAACATTACCTCTACTGACTAAGTTTCATCTACTGCAATGTATTTTATTATTGTAGTTGGTAGAGGACTCTAAGCTAAAAGTATCTTGCAGATACAACAAGACTGATCTGCATATTAACTCTCAGAGACTTATAGCATACACAAGACCTGAGCAATTACAAACCAGACAAATTCCTAGCACAGCTGATTTAGAAGATGAAACAAAGTCCCACCCCTATAGTAGGAAATTACCAATATTGAACCAAGTAGAAATATAAGGGTATTTAATAGGGAAAAGCCTTACTTACAGAGCAACCTAGCCAGCCGGCCCAGCAGCAGTCTGTCCAGCAAGTACCAAAGTGAAACGGAATGAGAAAACGCAGTCCCTTGCAAGTTTCACTCTACATCAGCCAGACCACACCCCTGCAAGCATGGTCAGGCACACCTACCCTAAGTAGGTATGGCTACAGCTTCCCCTACACACCCCTAATAAACTAACTCTTTGCAATTGATTCCTACTAAGAAAAAGAAAGTAGCTTTTTTTTTTCCCCCAAAGAATGTTATTGTGTATATCAACAGTACTCCAGGATACTCATAAGAAGTAGCTGGCCACACAAAATAGACTCTGTTTTTATGGCTGATAACATTTTGTTTTGGTAATTTGGTGTCTTATAGTAATTGATTTTGCTGTTATTTTTTCATTATTACTTGGAGTTTTGGATTATTTTTGTTTTGTCTTGTTTTGTTTTGTTTGATTTATTTTGTTTTGGTGGATTCTGAAAGGGGCACAGTGACAGAGAGACAGAGAAAGAACTTGAAATAGGACTGGCGGCGAGTTTGGTAGGATTTGACATTAGTTGGCTGAGGAGAAAGAATATCATAAAAAAGTTTCATGAAAGTAATTTAATTACAAAACAACCCTGCAAAAACCCATATAATTAAAAGCCAAAGCAAATAATGAATTGTATTCCAAGTACATTTTTTTTATGTTTGAGGCAGTCTTACTGTGTAGCTAACACTAGACTTTAGACTACTAGTTAATGAACTTTGTCTTCCATCGAATTATAAATCCCCTTCCTTTAGTCTCCCAAATATTGGGATCGATAGATGTGAGCTACCCTGGCTGTCTCTTTGTAAATTATAATGTAGCACATTTTACATGTTTTTTGAAATGCTGCCTAAGCCAAATGAATTCCCACTATTGATTTTTTAAGTGTTGTTAATTTTCTACTAACAGAAAATTTTGTATTAAAACAAACTCATTAAATAAAGTCTGGTCAAGCATGGGGTATAGGTTTATTGCTCAGCAATATTACTCTTTCTTTCTTTGACAATAAATTGCATATGAATGAGTGTGTGTCTCTCTCCCTGTCTCTCTGTCTCTGTCTCTCTCTGTCTCTCTCTGTCTCTCTCTCTCTCTCTCTCTCTCTCTCTCTATATATATATATATATATATATAATATATATATATGTGTGTGTGTGTGTGTGTGTGTGTGTGTGTGTGTGTGTGTTACATGTCCAGAAGTAAAATCTGAGTTTGAACCAGCCACACTGTACCAAATTTCTTTGAAATAGTGTTACATGTTGAATTTTCTAAATAGATTAAAATCAGGAAAAGCTTCTATGAGTTAACAAATGGATTGTTTGTTACTATATGTTACTATATGTATTATCAAATACAGTCAGAAGAAAGTTTAAAATATCTGTGAAATAAGATCTAATACTATAATAGCATTTGATGTTATATTATTAAATAGACTAGCATGCATACCATTTTTTAACTTGGAGCCACACTATACAAGATACTTGGGTATAAAATCATATACCTGGTTCTGTCACAAAGATAACAAAATTTCCAAATAATTAATTGATTTATTGTAGTCTCCTTGTTTCTAAACAGAAAGATTTATTCCTTAAGTAATAGCCTAGATTTATTGTATATGCATATGGAAAGTAGCCAACTGAGGACTGTTGTAGAATAAAAGGAAATAAAATAGAGAAAATGGAAGTAGATTTGCACCAACATGTGCAGTTAATGGAACTGTGAAAGAAAATTGGCAGTATTAATTGCAGTAAAATATTCAATGCAAAGATATTAAAAAACAGAGATTATAAGATAGGGTAAATTCTCTTGTTCAGATCTTATGCAAGCAGTCAATACCACTGTGATTTAATATTTTCAGTGGCTTTGTTGGGTTCATCAAATAATGTTTCTCTCCAGATGGACACAAGTTTTGGCTTTTACAAGCTTTCTGACCATTCTTTTTCACTGGTCATTTTAAATTAACTGTTTATGTGGTTTAGCATCTGCAAAGTTAGCTTATGGCCAGGGGATTTCCTGACCTACCTTCCATCTTCTCCCTGTGGTATGTCAGCAGCTGTATTATCATAGAACTGGTTAATAATGTATTGTGTTGCTCTATTTGTCATAGATGTAAATAGCTGCACCCAAATGGCATCATACTATGTCTGAAGGGAAAAGCTAGCACACAAAAATTTGTTGGCAGTGACTTGAGATGCCTGTTCATATTGTGTTCACAGTCACAGAGAAAATAGAGTGAAGGATGCTGGTTCTCACTTTACTTTCTCCTGTTTATTTAATATAAGGCAACAGCATATTAGATGGTGCTACTCACATTGAGTATGGGTCCTCCTCAGTTAAAACTCCCTGGAAACATCCTAATAGATATTCCCAAGGCAGTCCTTCTCTAAATCAAGTCAAATTGATAATAGATACAAATACTAGGATTTCTATCAAAGTTTCAATATCTATCTACTTGGTACATAGTAGACAATAAATTATTTTGATGAATAGAGATCTTCTTTAATGATGTTCATGAGGCTCTATATTAAATACCAGTATAATATTATTTACTTCAATCATGGTACATGACTTTAAAACCTCAAAATAGAACAAATTTACTGAGAAAGATCTAATATTTCATTCTTGAAATTATGAAAATTATGGCATCACATATCACTATATATACATATACACATTTCTTTTCTATTAGTTTTATATTTGAGTGGTTTTATATTTGAGTGTTAATTAACATGTTATGAAGCCATTAACTTATGACTTAGCTCCATTAAATTCTGAGATGGCTCAACTTTAAAATAATCATTAAAATGAAGGAGGCTCCTCTATTTTCTTTAATCATAAAATCAAAATTTCTATAGGATTTCAATTTAAATGCACTTTTTATATATACAACAGACTGAATAATTTATGGTACTGAAAGCTTCAAATATTTAACACTTGTAAAAATTCATACTGAATTTAGTGACACATAGGCACTGAAAATATCTAGGTAGGGAATTGTCAGTGAATTAGAAAGAAAACAACGAGAACAAAAAATATCTAAATTAAAAAGTCTGAGAATGTTATACTAACAAGAGTGAGTACTGTACAAGTTTTCTATTGCATAAATGGAAATGAGCAGGTGCTATTTGTTTTATTAACATCAGACATCGTAGTGACACAATAATAGGTAAATACAACTACATTTGCAAGGACATCAGTAATAGTTGATGCCAGGTGCAGGATGGATTTGTCTTAAAGTTATTTTCAGAATTCCACTGGGCAATAATGTTCTATAGTTTACAAAACTGAAAAAAAAGTTACTATAAGTGTTTATTGCTTTTCTGAAGTACAACAGTAAAAGGGTGATTTCTGATAGCTCCATTGTCAGACTAAAGACTTCGTTTCTTTTTCTTGAAGGCAGATTTTCTCATTCTTAGTATCTTCCACATTCTCTGTACACATGGTGTTCAAATCTTTGTTTCAAGCTTTTTAAGATGATCAATACCAAACCAAAAATTTAGTTTCTTTGTTAGGTGCACCATGAATATGTGATTGTTTTAATCTAGCCTTAGTGCTTAAACATCTTCTCTATAGAGATGTGTTAGTAAGATTTATGTAAAAATTATAATATTTATTTTGTTTTACAGGTTCATTAAATTACATTCAAAGTCATCTGGATCCACTGATTAGGGACTGAGGCAAGGAAGAATATTATAGAGTTGGAAGAATGTATGTACTTCATGGTGGCCAGGAAGCAGAGAAAGGGAGCAAGCTAGGGAGTAGGATAAACATACAATTCAGAAACACACCTTCACTAACTTTCTTCTTTAAACAATGCCCTCCTTTCAGAATTCTATCACTTCCTAAAAATTAATGACATCAGTGGATTAAAACTTGTTTTCTCATGCTCTAACTTTTCTAAACACATTATCCATTCTAGTTTTCTTTCTACTTTTGTAATAAACGCCATGACCCAAAGCAACTTAGGGGGGAAACGATGTATTTTTATCTTCCTTCTAATACTCTGTCTTGAAAGGAGGATAGGATAGGGGTTCAAGCAGGATCTTAAAGGCAAACACCAAAGCACAGAATATGAAAAAAAGGCTGTTAAATGGCTTGTTCAGCTATCATTCTTTTTCTTTGTTTGTTTGTAGTTACTTTCCCTTCTATTGAAAATAGAATCTTTTCTCATGCAATATGTATTGATTACACTTTCCCCTAATTCTACTCTTCCCAATTCCTACCCATTTCCCCTCTCATCTACTCCTTTGTTTTCTCTCATTAGAAAAGAATAGGCTCATAAGAGATAACAACAAAACAACAAAGTAATACATAGTAAGGTAAAACAAATTTCATCACATCGAAGTGGGACAAGGGAAACCAACATAAAATAAAGAACCAAAAGCAGGCACTAGAATCAAAGACTGGCTCATTCACACACTCAGGAGTCCCATAAAAACACTATAAAGAAAAATATAATATATGCAGAGAGGACTTGGTGCAGACCCCTGCAATCCCCATGCTTGTTGCTTCTGTCTCTGAGAATTCACATAAGATTTTTTCAACTGATTTAGACAGTCTGTTTGCCTGGAATCCTAACCCCCCTCTGGCTGTTTCACTCTTTCTGCCTCCTCTTCTGCAGTGTTCACTGAGCTCTGAAGGGAGAGATTTGGTGGAGACATGCCACTTAGAGATGTCTGTTCCAAGGTCTCTTTCTGTATAGTGTCTGCTATGGGTCACTGTATTTGTTTCTACCTGCTGCAAGGGGAAGCTTCTCTGATGAGGGCTGAGTACAAGATCCATCAATGGATATAGCAGATCATCATTAAGAGTCAATTTTAATCACTATTTTTTAACCAGTTTTATTTGGTTTTACCCTGGGCCTCTGTGATGTCTAGTCTCTGACTCTTTGTCACCCAAGCAGTGTCAGGTATGGGGTCCATCCTATGGAATATGCCTACTGATTGGTTACTCCCACAAGATTTGTGCCACCAATGCCCTAGCATATTTTGCAGCCACTAGAACATTATGAAAGGGTTTGTGATTATGTTTCTCTTTTGGTAGCCTGCAGAATAACTTCCTGTACCAAAGATGTTAGAATGTAGGGAAGAAGCTTCCATGAAGGCACCAGCCCTACCTCTCCATGATCAATGAGTATTGTGTTATTGTCTTCAGGAATGGGATCTTGTTGTCCATTCAGGGAGAGCACCATAGTGTCTTGCTAATAACCTTGGCTGATTGCAGATTTCCAAGGGACCTCTTTGTCCAACAACTCAATTGGATGATGCCCAGTCTGAGTATAAGAAGTTTTATTTGATGATAAGAGATGGACAGTTGGGACCTCATCTACCCCAATATTCGGAGACTTCATTAGGATAGGCTTCTCATATTTTAAGAAGTATGCACTGCACTGGGTTTTCATGCTGCCCCTCAAATGCCTGTAAATTCTATCTCTCCTTGCAATTCCTTGACTCCATCAAATCTCTCATCTGGTAGTTCCATTATGGTCCACCCTTTTCCTTGTCCACCCATAAGTATCTATCTTCATTCTCCCTCCCAGGGAGATCCATGTGCCCAATCCCCACCCTTTAGTCTCCGCCCCTATACCTAACAGTACAGTTTTGATGGTATGTATTTGATTGTATGTGGATATTAGTCATTAAGTAAACTATAATCAGCTATTGTTCTTACTCATTCCAGTAGCACTTAGTCATAAATAGCATGAGGCTTAGTAGTCTGGGCAATCCCAGTTCAGTTGTTAATCATGATAATACACCACATGTTTGCCAATATGCCTATCTAATAGAAGCAATGCCACAACTGAGGCTATCACTTCCCTGATTAGTCAAGCTTAGGTCAAATAGACAATCTTAACCATCACAACATCCTGACACAAAAACTCCCTTAATGAGTATAGTCTACACTCATGAAGAGTGCTATTATAAAGACTAATCACCATGGGATGACCCTAGAGTTATATGCTTAGTTTATTCTGTTTTCTGATTGGCAGATATAGATATTCATAAAAGAGGATTATCTAGCCAACATGTCATAGATTTTTCTACAATCCTTCTGCTATTAAGTCTGCATCATTTTTCTAAGGAAATATTTGTGTTAATTATGCAAGTCACAAACCCAATAACTGCCAATGAATTGCTTTTACTTTGCAAGTTACACCAAGTTCTCTAACAAATTCTATAATTTTAATTTCACAATATACCCTAAATGAATCACTATTTTACCTCAACAACTTGTTAACACCTTGTTCTCCAAGGTGCTCCAGATCTCGAATATTTTCTACTTATTCACTTTTTCTTACTTTTATTATGTCTTACCACACTGATAATAATATAATGCAAGTTTGTTCATGTCATTCCTTGTTGAAAATCTTCCAGTGACTGTCCATTTGATTTGAGTTAATTTACATTTTCTATTTCCCTTTCTGACTTCTCTGCACACCCTGTCATCTTCTCATCCAAGATTACTGGGGTTTTCATGATGTTCTTCAAACTCTCTAATCAGTTCTTCTCCAGAGAAAAATTGTGCTGGCTCTTTTTCTCTGCTTTCAGCATTGCTTCTGACTTCTTTAATGCTTGACCTGTATCACCTCAAAACTGACACTTTCTGATTTCCATCTACAGATAGCTATCCCTTTGTGTAAATTTTATGCATTTCCAACTTTGTTTCCTTTCTTGTCCTGTCCTAACTCCCAATCTATGCTATTAGTTTTGTCCTGCTATGTCCTCCTGTAGGTGCATGAGTGCCACATAAACAAAATTAAGCTTTATTCACGATGGTACATTGGAAACTAGCTTAGTCTACTATAGTAAAAATCCTCAAAAAATAGTTTTAGATGAATGGGTTTTACATAATTATTTGTTTAAATAGATTACAAATTAATATACAGAAAGTTGAATGTTATTATATTTGACTCTAAATATGCTTTGATATTATTTCATTTTCTGCTTCTTCTATAGCAATTGTGTGTGTCTTCCTAGACTTTATCCTCAGTTTTATTGGAATAATCAAAAATACCATGAATGTCCCATTACCAAAAATCAAATATTTTGGGTTTATTCTTGATATGAAAAATCCATTATCAATAATCTGTACTATATCAGCAACTAAAAATGATTGTTTTTATTTACAGATAAGTTCATTTTCTTTAAATGGTATTACTTCTATTGTATGACAGGTACAAAACCTTTATAAAGCTAGTTATTGATCACTGAATAAAGACTGATATGCATTTGCAAATCTATATGATAATCTTTTGTTCTATGTTTAATATCCATGTATGAGTGAGTACATACCATGTTTGTCTTTTTGTAACTGGATTACCACACTACAGGTGGTTTATTCTAGTTCTATCCATTGGCATGGGAATTTTAAGATTTCATTGTGCTTTTTGTTCATTGGTTTGTTTTGTTTTGTTTTTGTGCTGTGTAAATGTAAATGTAAATGGGGCATATAGATTGTTTGCACGTTTTGGCTATTACAAATAATGCTGCTTTGAACATAGTTGAACAGATGTCCTTTTTGTATGAATGTGCAACCTCTGGGTATATGCCTAAGAGTGGAATTGCTGGATCTTGTAAACTGGTTCCAATTTTGCGAAGAAACCTCCATATGGATTTCCAAAGTGACTGTACAAGTTTGGACTCCTACCAGCAGTGGAGTAGTGTTCCCCTTTCTCCACATCCTCTCTAGCATAAACTGTCATTGGTGTTTTTGATTTTAGCCATTCTGACAGGAGTAAGATGGTATCTCAGAGTTGTTTTGATTTGCATTTCACTGATGGCTGAGGATGTTGGGCACTTTCTTAAGTGACTTTCAGCCATTTTAGATTCCTCTATTGAGAATTCTCTATTTAGTTCAGTACCCCAATTTTTAAGTGGATAATGTTTGGTGTTTTGGTGATTAGCTTCTGGGGTTCTTTGTATATTTTGGAAATCAGCCCTCTCAGATGTGATGTTGGTGAGGATCTTTTCCCATTCTGTGGGCTCCAGTTTTGTCTTGTTGATTGTATCCTTTGCTTTAGAGAAGCTTCTCAGTTTCAAGAGGTCCCATTTATTAATTGTGGATCTCAGTGTCCGTGCTACTCGTGTTATCTTCTCTTGCAATTTCTCTTGTAGGAGGTTCAGTGTGGCTGAATTTAGGTTGAGGTCTTTGATCCATTTAGACTTAAGTTTTGTGCATGTTGATAGATATGGATCTATCTACAATTTTCTACATGCCAGCATCCAGCTATGCCAGCACCATTTGTTGAAGATGATTTCTTTTTCCATTGTATCATTTTAGCTTCTTTGTCAAAAATCAGGTGGTCCTGGAGTGTGGGTGAATATCAGGGTTTTCAATTTTATTACATTGATCTTCCTGTATATATTTGTGCCAATACCAAGCTGTTTTCAGGACTATAGCTCTATAATAGAGCTTGAAGTCAGGGATGGAGATGCCCCAGGAAGTTCCTTTATTGTACACTGTTTGTTTGGCTCTCCTGTTTTATTTTCCCATATAAAGTTAAGTATTATTCTTTTAAGGTCTGTGAAAAATTGTGCCAGTATTTTTATTGGGATTGCATTGAATCTGTAGGTTGCTTTTGACAAGACTGCCATTTTTAGTATTTTGATCCTACGTATCCAAGAGCATGGGACATCTTTATATTTTCTGCTATTGTCTTTAATTTCTTTCATTAAAGACTCAGCCTACAATCCACTCCCCCAGGGAAGCTAGGAAACAAGGAAGACCATTAAATAGACATAAATGATCTCCTGGAAAAGTGGAAAGGGATAAGATCTCCTGAGAAAATTGGGAGCATGGGGAAGGGAAGAGAGATTTAGGAGAAAGAGAAGGGAAAAGAAGAGAGGGGAAGAAAACATGATGGTCCAGGAATGTTGTCAATGGAAAAATAGAGGAGAACAAGAAAAGAGAAAATTTAATAGAGGAAGCCATTGGAGGTTTAAAGAGAAATCTGGCACTAGGGAAATATCCAGAGATATACTAGGATGATCCAAACTAATAATCTAAGCAATAGGGGAAAGGCTATCCTAAATGCTCTTCTCCATAATGAGACTGATGGCTACATTATATGTCATCCTAGAGCCTTAATTCAGTAGCTGATGGAAGCAGGAGCAGAGACCCACAGCTAAGCAGTGAGCCAAATTCCTGGAATCCAGTTGTAGACAGAGAGGAGTGATGAGCAAAGTGATCAAGACCAGGCTGGAGAAACCCACAGAAACAGGTGAACATAGGGGGAGCTAATGGACCCCATACTGACAGCTTGGAAACCAGCATAGGACAGAACAAGGCCCCCTGAATGAACATGGGTGACTTTTAGGAGACCTGGGCAATCTATGGGGCCTCTGGTAGTGGAACAGTATTTATCCCTAGTGTATGAATGGATATTGGGAGCCCATTTCCCATACAGGGATACTTTCTCATCCTAGACACATGACGGAGGGCTTACATCCTACCCCAAATGATGTGACAGACTTTGTTAATTCCCCATTAAAGGCCTCACCCTTCCTATGGAGCAAAACAAGGATGAGATGGTAGTCAGTGGGAGTCACAGGGAACTGGGATTGATGTATAAAATAAGATTGCTTCTAATTTAAATAAAAAAGGAAATAAAAATCTACATTAAGTATAAAATTATAGTCACTTTAAGGCCCATGACACATATATATAAACTTCAGTGTTGAGGAAGTAGCTGTAGGTGAAATATTTGTTGCTAGTTCCATTCAGAAACAAAGTACAAATTCCCAAAGAGGTAGGGGTTGGGTCTTCCAGGGTGCATTTCAAAGGGGTGACTGAAAAAAGGTTTAATATTTATCAAATAGCACAAGCCAATGTTCAATATACATAGTGAAAAAAGCTATTGATAAGTTGGGTGATGTGCTTCCAAATAAGAAACCTCTCTATTGACTCACATTACTAACTAACAAGAGTGTACGAGGCTACTATCAGAGAAGAAGCATTTTCTCTCATCTGGGCTGAAAATAGAAACATTTCACAGGGATAATGTAAAATAAGGGAAAGGGAAATGTTTAGCACCTAACAAAAACATGATCATGTTCAACTGTTTATTATATGATGATGAAACACCAATTCACTTTAGAAAAATCCATTATAGCAGAATCTTTACAAAGATGGTATATGTTCTGAGAATTTACAAAGAAAACAGACATCTGGAAGATGAAAATAGTGTTTAATGTGAAGAGAAAATACCCACATGACTGATGCTCCAAAAGGAGTATTAGAAGAAAGAGCATAACACCTGCAGCTCAACGAATTAGAATACAGATAAGAAGTACTGTATTAAGCCATTAGTCTTACACAAAATCAAAAGCCTGGCTTTATTTAATATAATGGTGTTTTCCTCTCATACTTGTTATTATTATTGATTTAAAATTAGTAATTAAAAATTAGTACTATTTTGGAGCTATTGAATTTTTTAGTGAATAAAAGTGCTTCCACCACAAACCTGACCACCAAAATTCAATACGTGAACCCACATAAAACAGAAAGAAGCCAAATGTGGTGGTGTGCATCTATAATCCATATACTACTATTAAAATATGGAAGGCATAGATGGAAGATATCACCTTCCTGTGGTATCTGTGCCTGTGGTACATAGCATGGCAGAAACAGAAAAATCCCTACCACAAAAGGTAAATCCAGCTACCAAATGTTACCCTGTGACCTCCATATGAGGGTCATGACAAACATATACAAATATACATGTAAACACATCATAGAAAAACATCCAG
Source organism: Cricetulus griseus (assembly GCF_003668045.3). Lineage (NCBI taxonomy): Eukaryota > Metazoa > Chordata > Mammalia > Rodentia > Cricetidae > Cricetulus > Cricetulus griseus. The sequence goes on along the minus strand of NW_023276807.1, from coordinate 19,040,287 downwards.
GCACATGTAATACTACTAATATTAGTAATATTAGTAGTAATAATAATATATTAAATAATGCATACATATGTAATATAAGTAAAATTGGTAATTTTATAGTGAATATTGTTTTCTTTGTTGTACTTTTCAATTTCTATCTAAAGCCATCTTTTCCTTGTTTATTTACCTTTCCTGTATATTTTTCTCAAGGTACAAAATCAAACTCCAATATCACTAAACTATATCTTCCCTTCCACAAGCAGCCAAACACAACAATCACACTTTCACCTCCAAAAAATATGTTTACGATACCTACTGTAACTTTAATTTCTAGACAATAATATTGTTCTCACATTATTTTAGGGAATATTTTCCATATTACCATTATGATAAAGGTTTATGTTCTTTTCTCTCTCTTTTTTATTTCAATTAGAAACAATCTTTTATATGTCAATCCCAGTTCCCTCTCCCACCCCTCCTCCCCTGCCCCCCTTAGGCCGTCTTCCATGGATCTAGGCTTAGAGAGTATCCCTTTACGTGGAATGGACTCCCAAAGTCCAATCATACACTAGGGATAAATACTGACTCACTGGGAGACCTGAAAAATATATAATCATGTCATCATCTCTTTCAAGGTGGTCTGAACATATTCCTTAAGTACAAAGTATCTTAACAAGTTTAAATACAGATGCGAGGTAAATGGAATCTTTAATTATTTAAGGGATTTATCTTACAAAACAGGTGTTCATATGTATATGAATGTATGAGTATTTGTATGTAGAGAGACATAGAAAGAGAAGCAGAGACAGAGAGAAAGAGATATTCTCATACATACATGCACACCCAAACAGAGAGAGAGAAAGAGAAAGAATCTGTATTTTGTTTGATGGCTGCTTTGCATAAGGGTAATTATTTCTATACTCCCAATGTTTATGAAGAGATTTCCTGGTCTTTAAGTTGACAAAAGGCTTGTCGTGTGGCTATTTGCTTTGTTTCATAGTTTTTGTTGTTGTGGTTTTAAAAACGTACTTTTTAAAGGGGACTGAATTATTTTAAAATATATTTCTAATGAGATTTTCTAGAAATATGGAAGTCTCTTGCCTTGCAAGTTTTCTTTCCTTTGCACCTCCTTTATTTTGGCATATTTATCATATGTATCTGTACCTTTACATTTGTAGAAAATTTAGACTACCTTTATAATGGTTATCTTGCATTAATTAGCAAATATCAAAGAATTATAGGTGATATAATCCATTTACAATGATTGAATATTTTCTCTACAATTTTGAATAATTTCTCTATTCAGTGTCTTTCTTATGATCTCCATTTTTGATAGTATTAGACATATGATAAGTTTACATTTACTTTTCCCCCAGTTATGGCATTCTATAAACATATATTTTATAAGAATCCTTTTTGATATTTGGGAAACTAAAAGGAAAAACCCTGTCACAACATTCTTCCATGTAAAAAATTGTGCCTAGCACTCTGCAGAAAAACTCATGATTTGTAAATGACACCAAGAGCTCCAGTGAAATATCAAGAAATAAACTCATCCATTTCAAAATCAGAAGAATTTTGATTGCTGGGAATATAATTATCTATGATGGTTATCACTGCTCAGGTTGGCATTTAAATTTCATTCAACTCAACTTAATTCTGTTATTTAAACAAAGGTGACTGCTATTACTTGTGTATGCTGAGGAGAAACTCTTTCTCAACATGTGAAACTGTTTGTGGAGTCTTATACATTTAGAGCATTGGAAAAATATGCCAACAGCATGATGCTTCCTGTATTATTAACAACACTAATGCCAAATAACTGATTAAATGTGATTTTAAAAACACATCTTATGATAACTGAAAATTTGAAATCATGGATCTTAACAAACAGGAAATGGAATTTATACTCTACATGAAATTAATACTATCTAGAAAAAAGATTTTTTAGGAAAGCTTTCAGAAATTATAACATGCCATGAACAGAAATATTAACTTTTTCTTAATTTCTTTTCCATTTAAAGTTTATCACTGTTCCATTTAAAGTTTATCTAGCCTTCGTGAACTAGAACTTACTGTGAGCTCCTGCTTCTGTCACCTTAAAGCTAATAGTACAAGTGTCAAACAGCACACCACACAGGTAATCAGTTGTAACCAAATAAAAAAGTAGGAAAAAGCCATGAGTTATATGTAAGGCAAATCTAAAATCTCTACTAACATTTGAATATCATCGCTGTTTTTCTATAAAATAGAAAATTTAATATTGTATAAAGCTTATGTAATAAAGTCCCTGTAAGTCAGTGATTTCTTCTCTATAAAATTTGATACAGTTGGACTTATTTGCAATGACTATATTAACAGTAATGATTTTGGTGTGTGTGTGTGTGTGTGTGTGTGTGTGTGTGTGTGTTGTCGCTGCTCTAACAGTGGACTAAAGTTGATACCATATTAACTGCAATTTCAAATTTTATAACATGACATATTCTGAAACAAAAAAATGGGCAAGCAAGCATGGATTATGTACAGTTTTATTTGATGAAGTGAACTAGATTTTCACCGAAAATCTGTAAATCCTTATGAAGGCAGCAGCTGTCTATTTTAGTTACTCCCTTGGGAAATATATTTTTTCCTCCCTCTATGCTTAGCATAAAATCTAAGCAAATTATTTCAGGACTGGAGGCTTGTGTATGAGTGTGGAGAACAGCATGAAATATGCTCTTTTAAGTTCATGTAATTTGAAAGATTGGAAAAGGCATAACCTTCATGTCTGTTGCTGACTGTGTAATCCTATGGGATAGAATAAAGCAGGAGAGAGAGAAGAAGAGAATGAGAGAAAGAGGAAGAAAAAGAGTGAGAGAGATAGTGTGTGTGTGTGTGTGTGAGAGAGAGAGAGAAAGAGAGAGAGACAGACACACACACACACAGAGAGAGAGAGAGAGAGAGAGAGAGAGAGAGAGAGAGAGAGAGAGAGATGCTTAGGTAAATAAACTATTATGATGTAATTTTAAACTTGGGGCTAGTATTTAAATTGAACAAGTCTTCAGTTTTGTTCAAAGCCTTAATTGTAGGTGTGTGTGTGTGTGTGTGTGTGTGTGTGTGTGAGAGTGAGAGAGAGAGAGAGAGAGAGAGAGAGAGAGAGAGAGAGAGAGAGACTGTGTAGTCAGCCCAGTGACATTATACAGATACTTACACTAGGGTATGAGAAGATTAATACTGGGGTGTCATTAAGCTTGTATTACTATATCTATATTCAGGTTGTTGGTAGCAAAATCTTGCCTTAAATGCATTCCATATGCCATGTATTCTTGGATGGACAAATAGGTTCTGGTACTTTTTTGTATTGTTTTTCCCCTCCATCTGCCTCCACCCAATGTCTTGCCTAATCTTTGTCAATGGTGCTAAGACTATGTAGTGGAAAGGACAATTTATTCAATAAATGATGTTTGGAAAAGAACATTTTAATGTGTGAGAGATTTAGATAGGTTCCTTATTTTTATAACATGCATAAAAATACACTCAAATGGAATTAAAAGTCTTAGTCATTGGATATAAATCTTAAAAAGAAACACAAGATCCTATGGAAGTAAATATTGCTTGATACTGAACTGGGTAATTATTTATCTTGATTTAAGAACAGAATCATAAAAGACAAGAAGAAAAGCAATAATAAATAAAAATGAAAGCCTCAGATATTGTATCCACAGCAGTGGAAAAAAAAACACACACAAAAAGCAACACTTAAGAAGAAAACATATTTATAAACCACCACACAATGTGTAAGATAAGGAACTCAAAATACAAAGAAAGTACTATAATTACCCCAGTTAAAAATAAAAAGAGCAACAACAAATACAGATATTTCCCCTAAACAGTGTACAAAAATCAAGAGTCAAGAATATGAGCTGAGCATCAGTAGTAAAATGTGTGTGCAAATACAAAATCAGTAAAATGTTATCTTACATTTGTTAGGATGTTTCTAATATTATTTTTTGTTGCTGCAATAAAATTCTTACACACAAACAATTTGGGGGGAAAAGGCACATACTTCTACCATGAAGGGAAGTCTGGAATGGAGACTGGAACCAAGGATGACTCAGTGATCATGAAGCGAAGCCAAGGAAAATGGGGCAGGAACAATGGAGAAATGTTGACAATTAGCTCTCTGACTGCCTCCCAGGCTTATGTTTAACTATTTTCTTTATGTTCTTTGTGATCATGTAACCAGTACATGGGATCATCTAAGTTTTACTGGGTCTTCTTTCATCAATTAACAGTATACATTGAAAGAATTTATAGAATGTAAAATCAAAACTGAAATGTTCTGTGAAGTGATGGGTACATTACATAGTTTATTCTAGTGCAATGGCACAATAGACAGTTATAAAAATTGTATTTTATTCATTTCACGTGTAAAATATATATGACAATAAACTTGATGAAATCGTAAAAACAAAATTATAGAAAACCACAAATTCTAAATTGTGAAAGTATGAAATCAAATAGTACAGTTCTATACCAAGTCTGAATCATAAATTAGCCAACATCTTTTGCAGATGTTTATGATTTCCAATTAATTCTGCTAAAATTTATAGTATCATAGGTGATATGTACTTAGCATTTATCCAAGTAGGATTTCAAAAGACCAAATAGGGAGGCAGTAGGCAAGGTTGTGGCTTCTCAGTAGCAATGTAAAAAGTGTAATCTTTACCTATTATGTACATGATGCACTCTTTCAGAAGCTAGAAAATCTATGATCTTGCTATCTGAGGATTACCTTATCTCATAGAATAAACTATTTTCAGTGTACATTTTATATGTCAAGAAATATTTTCAGGAATCTACATCTTCAAAATTCTATTATAGTGGTTGCAGTCATTTATGTGTAAACTTGCCACCCAAGTGTAGAAATAAATTATATTTGGTAGTTTCAAGGGTGAAAATAACATATTGAGAGATAAGAATAAATGTAAAATTCAGAAATGAGGTCATTTCCACAGAAATTTTATAGCACATTTAACCCTTCATGTTTTAGTAGAAAGCTATATTAATTTGAATTAACTAGGTCACATGTAGCTAAAACATATTTGTGTTCTCAATCAACATTAGTGTTATGTAGTTATTAATTTCTATTCCCATAAAGCATGAACTGCCAAGAGGTATGACTCATAGCATTTTGGTAATATCATCAAATACATATGTATTTAATATTAACTATGATATACTCTAAATATAGTTTGTTTTCATTATGTCCTTATTTATAAAACCTATAGTAATAGCAAATGTACATCTACCCCAGTACATTAAAAATACATTTGAAATTATTTCTTTAAGATTAACTCAAAAATTTCTCTCTGAAACCGGTGTGTTTATGGATAGCAGCATCAATTAAATATAAACAGAAAGCAGAATCAGTAGAAAAGAATATGCCATTTAATGTTCATTAATGGGGATATTTTGTTTTGAGAATTCATTCTGCTGGGGATCTTTCTAGGCATCTCTGTTATTCTTTTTTTTTCTCAGAGCGATATACTGCAATCAGCCTTCTTTTCACTGCTTTCCCTGTCTCTTATTGACTAATCCCATTTCCTTCACCTCACAGCTTCTGCAACCTCCAATATTTTGCAGGTATTTAAGTTTTCATGTATTTTTCTTTCCAATGTTTTTTAACAACATTTCTTTTTGTTTGTTTTTCTAGACAGGATTTCTCTGAGTAGCTATGGAGCCTATCCTGGCACTCTCTCTGTAGACAGGGCTGGCCTAGAACTCACAGAGAGTGAGTTGCCTGCTTATGCTTCTGGAGTACTGGGATTAAAGGCATGTGCCACCAACAATGTTTTATACAATATAATTTGATCCTAGTTTTTCCTTTCTCAACTCCTTCTAGATCCTCCCTTCATGTGAACACAATCAAGTTCAAGTGTTATATCTATTACTCTCTCAAAAATCCGTTTTCAAGGCCCAACTTCTGCCTTCCTACTCTGGGAACTACCAACCTGGGGTCTGCAGGCAGATAGACTCAGCCCTTGAGGACCAAGCAAGTCAGAGTCTACTGATATCTCTGCGATAGTCCCACTCTCACCTACCTAGAGAGCAAGTGCCTAGAACTTGCCTTCACCCACTTTGAGACTCATCAGAATATTGGTGCCAATTGCACCCACTGGAAGAGAATCTTGGACCCATACACACCAGGAAAGGAAGAGATACCACCTCCACCCACTGGAAGAAGAGATGGGAAGATGACAATATAATAACACATCCAATAACAGAAAAACCAATATGACAGCACCAGAGTCTAGAGACTCTATACCAGCAAAACCCGAACATCCCAACACAGATGAATCAAAAGAGAGAAACCTTTAAAGCAACTTCATGCAGATGATAGAAACCCTGAGAGGAAATCAGAAAATCCTTCAGACAAATGGAAGAAAAGACAAACCAAAACATGCAAGAAATCAAGGAAATCAATAAAACAGCTGAAGGATACAGTTCAAGACCTGAAAACTGAAATAGAGACAAAAAAGAAAACACAAACTGAGGGAATGCTGGAAGTGGGAAAGCTGAGTAAACAACCAGGACCTGCAGATGCAAGCATAAACAACAGAATACAAGAGATGGAAGACAGAATTTCAGACCCTGAAGATAAACTAAAGGAAATAAATTCATCAAGCAAAGGAAATCTTAAGTCCAACAAATCCCTAATACAAAATATCCAGGAAATATGGGACAACATGAAAAGGCCAAACTTAAGGAGAATAGGTATAGAACGTGAAGAAACCCAACTCAAAGGTGCAGAAAACATATTCAACAATGTCATAGAAGAAAACTTTCTCGACCTCAAGAAAGACATGCCAATAATTGTACAAGAAACCTACAGAACACCAAATAGAGTGGACCACAAAAGAAAGTCCCCTTGTCACCTAATAATTGAAACACCAAACATAGAGAATAAAGAAAGAATACTAAGAGCAGCAAAGGAAAAGGGACAAGTAACATATGAAGGCAAACCTACCAGAATTATGCTGGACTTCTCCATGGAAACTCTGAAACCCAGAAGGACCTGGACAGATATTCTACCAACTCTAAGAGAACACAGATGCCAGCCCAGACTACTCTACCGAGCAAAAGCTTTCAATCACTGTAAATGGAGAAACATGATATTCCCCGACAAAAACAGATTTAAGCAATATGTAACCATTAATCCAGCCCTACAAAAAGTACTGGGAGGAAAACTCCAACCTAAGGAAGTTAACTACACTCACAAAATCATAGGCAATGGATAATCCCACTTTACCAAAACCAAAAAAAAAAAAAAAAAAGCAGGGTAAATACATATACAATACCACTACCAACAACAAATCAAAAACAAACAAGTATAAGCACTCAATGGTCCTTAAATTCCCTCAATATTAATGGTCTTAACTTGCCTACAAAATGACACAGGCTAACAGACTGGATACAAAGACCGAATCCATCCTTCTGCTGCATACAAGAAACACACCTCAACTTCAAAGACAGACATAACCTCAGAGTTAAGGGTTAGGATAAGATGTTCCAATCAAATTGACCCAAGAAATGATCAGGGTAGCTATCCTAGTATCTAACAAATTAGACATCAAACTAAAATCAATCAAAAGAGATGAAGATCATTTCATATTCATCACTGGAAAAATCCATCAGGAAGAAGTCTCAATTCTAAACACCTATGCCCCAAATACAAAGGCACCAACATTTGTAAAAGAAATATTATTAAAACTCAAATCACAAAGAAGATCTCACACAGTTATAGCAGGGGACCTCAACACCCCACTCTCACCACTGGACAGGAGCACCAGACAGAAACTTAACAAAGAGACAAAGGAACTAACAGAAGTTATGATTCAATTGGAATTAAGAGACATCTATATAACATTCCATCTAAACTCCAAAGTATACCTATTCAGCATCACATGGAATCTTCTCTAAAATTGAGCACATACTCAGCAACATAGCAAACCTCAACAGATACAAAATAATTTGGAATAACCTACTGTGTCTTGTCAGAACCACATGATTTAAAGTTAGAATTCAAAAACAACACAGTTGCAGAAAACATACCAACTCATGGAATTTGAAGAACAGGTATTTACACCATTCCTGGGTCAAGGAAGAAAGAAAGAAAGAAATGAAAGACTTCATTCAATGAAAATGAAGACACTACATAATCAAACTTATGGGACACTTTGGAAGCAGTACTAAGAAGAAAGTCCATAGCTCTAAGTGCTCACATGAATAAACTAGAGATTAATCACACCAAAAAGTTGATATCACAGATGATAGCTCTAGAACAAATGGATGCAAATTCACACCTGAGGAGTAGAGGCCAGGTAATAATTAAACTAACGCAGTAATCAATAAGATCGAAACAAAGAAAACAATTCAAAGAATCAATGTAACAAAGAGTTGGTTCTTTGAGAAAATCAACAAGATAGACAAACCTTTATCCAAACTTACCAAAAGGCAGAGAGAAGACATGCAAATTAACAATGTCAGAAATGAAAAAGGGGACATAACAATGGGCACTGAGGAAATCAAAGAGTCTGCAGGTCGTACTTTGAAAATCTGTACTCCACAAAATTGGAAAATTTTAAAGAAATTGACAATTTTCTGGAAAGATATCACTAGCCAAAATTGAATCAAGCAACAGATAAGCAACTTAAATAGACCTACAAACTCTGAGGAAATAGAAGCAGTTATCAAAGTCTCCCAACCAAAAAAATGCCCAGGGCCAGATAGATTCACTGTGGAATTCTACCAAAAATTCAAGGGAGAGCTAATACCAGTACTCCTCAAATTGTTCCACACAATAGCAGCAGAAGGGACATTGCCAAGCTCTTTTTAAGAGGTTACAATTATCTAGGAACCAAAGCAACACAAAGACACAACTAAGAAAAAGAATTACAGAACAATATCCCTCATGAACACAGATGCAAAAATACTCAATAAAGTACTGGCAAACTGAATCCAAGAACATATCAGAAAAATCATCCACCATGATCAAGTAGGCTTCATGCCCTGGATGCAGGGTTGGTTCAACATTTGAAAATCTATCAATGTAATCCACCATATAAACCAACTGATCATTTCACTAGATGCTGAAAAATTCTTTGCCAAAATCCAACAATCTTCATGATAAAGGTCTTGGAGAGATCAGGAATAACAGGAACATACGTGAATATAATAAAATCAATATACAGTAAGCAAACAGCCAACATCAATCTAAATGTAGAGAAAAGCAAATCTATTCCTCTAAAATCACGCACAAGGCAAGGCTGTCCTCTCTCTCCATATCTCTTCTATATTGTCCTTTAAAGTGCTAGCTAGAGCAATTAGAAAACAAAAGTAGATCAAGGGGATGGAAATTGGAAAGGAAGAAGTCAAACTTTCACTATTTGCAGATGATATGATAGTTTACATAAGTGACCCGGAAAACTCTACCAGGGAACTACGTCAGCTGATAAACACCTTCAGCAAAGCAGCAGGATAAAAAATTAACTAAAAAAAATAGCCCTATTATATATGGATGATCAATGTGCTGAGAAAGAAATCAGAGAAACACTACCCTAAACAATTGCTAAAAACAACATAAAATACCTTGGGGTGACACTAACCAAAAATTGAAAGACCTGTATCACAAGAATTTTGAGTCTGTAAAAAAAGAAATTAAAGAAGATACCAGAAAATTAAAGTATCTCCCATGTTCTTGGATAGGTAGGATCAACACAGTAAAAATGGCAATGTTGCCAAAAGCAATCTACAGATTCAATGCAATCCCCATCAACATCCGAGAACAATTATTCACAGACCTTGAAACAATAATTCTCAACTTTATACGGAAAAACAAAATACCCAGTATAGCCTAAACAACCCTGTACAATGAAAGAACTTCCGGGATGCATCATCATCCCTGATTTCAAGCTTTATTATAGAGCTATCATCCTGAAAACAACTTGGCATTGACACAAAAATAGACAGGTAGACCAATGGAATTGAGTTGAAAACCCTGATATTAACCCACACACCTATAAATATCTGATTTTTGTCAAAGAATCTAAGGCTATAAAATTGAATAAAGAAAGCATTTTCAACAAATGGTGCTGGAATAACTGGATGCTGGCATATAGAAAACTGCAGATAGATTCATGACTATTGCCAGGCACAAAACTTAAGTCAAAATGGATCAAATACCTCAATATAAACCCAGCCACACTAAACCTATTAGAAGATAAAGTGGGAAATACCCTTGAACGAATTGATGCAGGAGACTGCTTCCTGAATATAACACCTGTAGCTCAGACACTGAGATCAACAATTAGTAAATGGGACCTCCTGAAACTGAGAAGCTTCTGTAAGGCAGAGGACACAGTCAACAAGACAAAACCACAGCCCAAAAATAGGGAAAAGATATTCATCAATCCCACATCTGACAGCGGTCTGATCTCCAAAAAATATACAAAGAACTCAAGAAGCTAGTCTCCAAAATACCAAACAATCCAATTAAAAAGTAGGGTACAGAACTAAATAAATAATTCTCAATAGAGGAATCTCAAATGGCTGAAAGACACATAAGAAAGTGTTCAACATCCTTAGCCATCAGGGAAATGCAAATCAAAATATCTCTGAGATACCATCTTACTCCTGTCATAATGGCCAAAATCAAAAACACAAATGACAGTTTATGCTGGAGAGGTTATGGAGAACGGGGAACACTTCTTCACTGCTGCTGGGAATGCCAACTTGTAAGCCACTTTGGAAATCAGTATGATGACTCCTCAAGAAAATGGGAATCAGTCTACCCCCAAGATCCAGCAATTCCACCCTTAGGCATATACCCAAAAGAAGCTCATTCATACAACAAGGAAAACTGTTCAACGATGTTCATAGCAGGACTATTTGTAATAACCTTAAACTGGAAGCAGCCTAGATGCCCCTTAACCGAATAATGGATAGAGAAAATGTGGTATATTTACACAATGGAGTACTACTCAGAGTAAAAAACAACAACAACAACAACAACAACAACAAAAAACAATGGAATCTTGAAATTTGCAGGAAAATAGATGGAACTAGAAGAAACCATTCTGAGCAAGGTAACCCAGTTACAAAAAAACAAACATGGTATGTACTTACTCATATATGGATTTTAGACATAGAGTAAAGGATTACCAGCTTACAATCCACACTGCCAGAGAAGCTAGTAAACAAGGAGGACCCTAATTGAGACATACAAGGTTCCCTGGAGAAGGGGATAGGGACAAGATCTGAGCAAATTGGGAGCATGGGAATAGGGGAGAGGGAACTAGTAGAATGAGAAGGGGAGAAGAAGAGGGTTGATGAAGACAGGATGGGGCAAGGAGGTTGATTTGGGGGAAGAACAGAAGAGGGCAACATAAGAGATAATATAATAGAGGGAGTCATTATAGGTTTAAAGAGAAATCAAGCACTAGGGAAATGCCTGGAGATCTACAAGATGACACCAACTAACAATCTAAGCAACAGAAGAGAGGTTACCTTAAATGCCACCTCCTGATAATGAGATTGATGACTAATTCACATGCCATTGTATGCCTTCATACAGCAGCTGGTGCAAGTAGAAGCAGACACCCACAGCTAAACCTTGAACTGAACTGAAATCCAGTTGCATAGAAGTTGGATGGATGAGCACAGTGGTTCATATCAGGCTGATGAAACCCTCAGAACAGCTGACCTGAACAAGGGATATCTATTGGTCCCCAAACTATCAGCATTGGACTGATCCAGACCCCATGAATATGCATGTCAGTGAGGATACCTTGAAAATCTATGGGGCCCCTTGTAGTGGATCAGTATTTATCCCTAGCATAGGAATGGACTTTGGGAGCCCATTCCACATGAAGGGACACTCCCTGAGCCTAGACACCAGGTGGGTTGCCGAGGCCCTATCTCAAAGGATAGGACAGACATTGAAGACCTCCCAAGGAAGGCCTTACCCTCCCTGGGTAAGAAAGGGTATGGGATAGGTAGCATATTAATTAGCGGGGCAGGCGAGTAGGGGAGGGATAGTGACCTAGGATTAACATGTAAAATAATCTTCATTCTAATAAAATGAATAAATAAATAAAATGAAAAGAAAATTAAAACACAAAAACAAAGTATAAATGCCACTTACTTAGAAAAAAAATGTCCCCTTTCAGAAAACGCTAAGAATATGTGCATTCTTGGTTACTGCTATAGGCATGTATATCTTCCTACACAGTTTTGCAATTATTTAAATGTAACCAGTTCCCATGTAGTCAAATTTCATGTACAGATAGCTACTATTTAACTTCACTTCTTTCCTTTTATAACAGAGTACCATGAAGTTACTGATAAGATGTTTATATATTTAAATTATAAAAAACTTTTATCATTAAGTAATGATAATAAAATCAATATTTTCAAAATAGCACAAAACCAAATGGAATTTTGATATATTACAGTTTCAAATAACTGCAAATAACTTTGTACACACTTCAATGCTTATTTTTAATTTTTGTTTACATTATCTTTGAATAATTTTTAACATAATTCATTTTTGAAATTAAAATATGATTCAATGAACTTCTTCTGTCTCTAGCCTCCTTTCTTTTATCCCATGTTCTTACTTCCCTAGCTCACTCTCAAATTTATGTCCTTATTTATTGTTGTTTTATATATATATATATATATATATATATATATATACTTTTATACATATAAATAATACCTATTGAAATATGTTCAGTTGATGAAATGTTACTGGTATGTATATACTTAAGCCTAGATATAGTTTTTTGAAAAGATCATAGTCTTTAAACTGCCTTTATACTCAATTGTGACTACTAAGATGTAAATACTATCCAGAGAAACTAATTCAAGCAGAAAGGATTAAATACACTTAGATGTCCCTTGAATTAACATTGACATATTAAATAGTGTGAGACAGATGTGGTCATCCAAGTCAATAATCACAATGTAAGTCACCACAGGTGGGCTTCTTATCTCCAGAGAATGGCTCAACAAATACCCAGGTACATATGGGCAGCATTAATTGGATTTAGTGCATTATTTCATTAAAAGGGGAACTCAAATTGAAGTTGGGAGGGGGGCATGTTTGGGAGATACAGGAGAAGCTGGAAGGAAAAATGGAAGGTGTCTTTGTTCTTCATTGCATGCAAATTTTGAATTCCTCAAGAATAAAAAAAAAAAGTATTTTCAAAAGAAGAAATTACAAAACCTTAAAATGTTGTAAACACGATTTTATATTTTATTTTGACCCAAATCACATTTGTATGTAAAGTAACAAAAAATTTATGAGCTAAATAAAATAGATTTATGTCAGATGTAGGACTTCTAGAACCTGTATCATATAGGAACTCTTTATTCCTGATAATATCAATATCTTCTTTTCAATCTGCTCTTATTGTCATCCAGGTTTGTTTTCTCACAGAAATAAGTAAATGAGTAGTCAAAGAAGTAAATGAAACTTATTAAGTTTAGAAATGAGTGAGAGCCTAGGAGATACTTAGATTGAGTGAATGGGTGTACACTGTAAGGCATTCTTAATGGTCTATCAGAGGATTTAAGGGCTACCTAGTCTATGTGCCTAGAAAAAGTATATATTAGATTATTGAAAAATAAAGTGTTTTTCTTTACCATCATTGAGTTTGAATTGCGTTTTTTGATAACTAAGACAAAGTTGGTTTCAAACTAAAGTCCACCAGGAACCTTAATGCCATCTGGACCCTCAATACATATAGAAAATAAAATATGATTATATTGAATCAATCCAACAAAAAATAGCAATGAAGATACACAATTCTAATGGGAGAATCTCTACCAATGAAAACGAAAGAGAAGAAAAGGGCCATTTTCTATTTCTGGTGTATGAGAGAAGGAAGATCATCAGATGGGACAAGAACTGGCACTTAGGTAAACCACATACAGACCTGGATACCAACATTAGGAGATTGAGTCCTGAAAGATTTGCCATACAATTTTGGAAGTTTTTGCAAAGACAGATCATGAGTTGCAAACTATTTTCTTCTGATGAACTCTTACTAAAAAGATAAATATCTAGAAATGACCTCAATAGTTCTCTAATTATCAAAGCAATGATTTCTTTTTTATCCTCCACTGTGAATTGTTTTCCAACTGTACTAGCACAGTACTCAATCCAAAATTGTCTCCAAATTGTTCTCAGTAGTAGTGTCTCCTTTACCACAAAATGGCTGATATTTGATGAGATGGTAGGATTGATATTTGAATTATAATGCTCATCTACTCTAGAGAAATAAATCTGTTTTTCTCTTTTAAGGAAAGGAAAAAAAAGAAAACACCACAAAAAAATACAACAGCAAACCACTAGCTAGATAAGCATCTTGCAGCTTCCTGGGAAACCACAGTCTACACATGCTTGATCAATTCTCCCACCTGCATGGCTCAGCCAACAACTCCCACAGGAATTCCCTGGTAACTCCATAGTCCATTCATGTCAGTGATTCAATAGGCATCTTCAGATGTTCACTCTTTCTCCTCTCCTCCAAATCTAATTCTACAGTCTTATCCCTAGCTCTGTTTAGGACTCCTGGTTGTCTGATAGCTTCACCCTACATTCCCATTCACAGGAGAATAAGCAGATCTTGGTGGCACATCCTGCTTTACTTCTGTGGGTAAAAGAAAGCCCTTCTGACCTGTCACCATTTATAAGTGTCAACTCCCAATAATAAGAAACACATTCTAACTGGAACCACCCTCTAGTGGCCACATCTGTCAAGATCTCAGAATTCCCAACCAGGCAACCCACAGCTACCACAGCCTCTTAAGAAGAAGAAAGGAGAACAAAAACCAAATGGAATGAATAACCAACAAAGATGACAGATGTAATAACCTAGAATTATACTTATCCTAAACCCAAATGTCTTGACACCAGTGTAAAATCACAATAACTAATTGTTAGGATAGTAAGTTCCATAAAAGGTTAGTAACTGTCACCATAATTTATGATCAATGTAACATATATGACACTCAAAACAAGGACTCCAAAATTGACTTCATGGCTGTCACAGGGGTCCTTAACAATGAAATGAATAATTTTCTTATAGAAATCTATGCAAACACAGACAGACAGTGGAATGAAATGAAGAAAATAGTTCATGACTTGTAAGTGGAAACAGAATCAACATAGAAAACTCAAACAGAAGGAAACTAAAGATGAAAAATTGAGTAATTTGAACAGGACCATGTAGGAGACTTTCTCAGAACTCCAGCCCCCAAATAATGGCATGGAAACATATTAATAGTTATGAATGCTTGGCAATAGTTTAGGCTTGTTGCTGGCTAGCTTTTAAAACTTAAATTAACCTATTTCACTTCATCTGAATTTTGCCTGGAGGCTTTTTATCTTTCTTTCATTCTGTATGTTCTACTTTCATACTTAATTCACATCTGCCTGGCTGGCAGCTGCGTGGCTGGCTGGACCCTGGCATTTTCCTTTCTTTCTCACTAGTTCTCTCTTGACCCTAGATTCCTTGTCCTACTTATTCTCTCTGACTGCCAGTCCCACCTAGCCTCACTGCCTAGCTATTGGCTATTTATCTTTTTATTAGACCAATCAGATGTCTTAGGCTGGCAAGTTGAAACAAATGTAACACTTCTTTATATAGTTAAAAGGAATGCAGCATAAACAAATTCAATACACCTTTACATAGTTAAAGTAATATTCCTGCAACATAAATAAATATAACACATCATTAAGTAGTTAAAGTAATATTCCACAGCGGAAGTATCAGAGACAAGCCAAAACAACACAAAAAATGTAAAATAGAATATTATGCACTGAAGACAGGATACAAGAAATAGATTTGTCTATCAAAGAAAGTTTTAAATCTAAAATAATCCAGGTATAATATATCCAGAAAACTAAGAAATTGGAAAGAATAAATCTATGAATTATAAAATTAGAAGATGGAGAAGAAACCCAAGTCTAAAGAAAAGAAGATATTTAAAAAAAATAACACCCCCAACCTGAAAAAGGGAATGTCTATAAAGGCACAACTACACCAAATAGACTGGACCAGAAAAGAAATTCCCTATGTCACATGATTATCAAGACACTAAATATATATAACAAAGAAAGAATATTAACAGCTTCAAGGGAAAAGGACTAAATCATTTATAAATGCAACCTAATGTAACAACACATGAGGTTTCAATGGAGACACTAAATTTTTAGAAGGATCCAGACTGATGTTCTACATATTCTAAGAAACCATAAACATCAACAGATACCATTATACAGAGCACAACTTTCAATCACAATACATGGATAAAGATATTCCATGACAAAGCCAAATTTAAGTAGCATCTATCTACAAATTCAGCCATAAAATGGTTCTAGAAATAAAATAAATAAATAAATAAATAAACAAACAAAAAGCCACTTCAACATGAAGAGGTTAAACACACCCCCAAAAACACAATGAATAAATAATATCGGACAGTAAACCAAAAGAAGGAGGAAAAATCAATCCAATAAAATAATGGGAGTTAACAAAACGCTGCTCATTGATAACTCTTAATATAAGTAGTCCCAACTCTCCCCAAACAAACAAAATAACAACAACAAAGACACAGACTAACATAATGGATTGAAAACAGAGTCTATCCTATTATTACATCCAAGAAACACACCTTAACATCAACTAAGATATAAACTCTTGGTAAAGATTAGGAAAAGATATTCCAAGAAAATGAAACTAAAAATTAGCTGGTGTAGCCATTTTAATACCTAACAAAATGGGCTTCAAACCAAAACTAATCTAAATAGACAGGGAAGGATATTCCATACTCAGGAAAGAAAAAGTCTACCAGGAGGTCATTTCAATTTTTCACATCTCTGTACTAAACACAAAGAGATCCAAGTTCATAAAAGAAGTTAAATCTAATGTTGACCTGCAAACAATGACAGTGGGAGATAAAACGATCAATATAAAGAATCAATGAAACAAACAGTGGCTTCTTTGAGAAAATCAATAAGATTGGCAAGTTCTTATCCAAACTAACTAGTAGGCAGAGATAGAATATACTAATTAACAAAATTAGATAAAAAGGGGGGAATGTGAAAAACAGACAACTAGGGAATCCAAAGATATGTTGGGACATACTTTGAAAACCTGTATGTACTTCATCCAATTAAAAAGAAAAATGATTTTTTCATATATACTGCCTACCAATGATAAATTAAAATCAGATAAGCAATTTAAACACACCTACAAACTTCATTGAAATAGAGGCAGTAATGAAAAAAATCTACCAACCATAAAATACTAGGGTCATATGATTTTAGTACAAAATTTTATTAGACTTTCATGGAAAAATAAATACCAATACTCCTCATATTATTCCAAAAATTAGAACCAGAATTATCATTGCCCAATTCTTTTTATGACATCAAAATTACTGTGACACCTAACCCACATAAAAACCCATCAAAGAAAGAAAATTGGAAATTAATATCTCACATGAAATAAAAATAAAAATACTTTATGAAATACTTGCAAAAGGAACACAAGAGCACATCAAAATACTATTTATTGCGATCAAGTAAGCTTCATTCCAGAAATGCACATATGATTCAACATGAATAAATTTATAAATGCAATCCACCATATAAACAGACTGAAAGATGTGAAGCACATGGTCATTTCATTAGGTAAAGCAAAATACTGTGACAAAGTCTAACATCCCATCATGAGAAAAATCCTGAAGATATATAGGGTTATAAAGGACATACCTAAACATAATAAAAACAATTTGCAGCAAGCCCATAGCCAACACCAACTCAGAGGACAGAAATTCAAAGCATTTCCATTTAAATCAGGAACAAAACCAAAGAAGACTGTTCTGCTAAGGAAAAAAAGCAATAAAATGATGCCTGAAGACATTTTGCAGCCATCATCAGAGAAGCTATCAGCTGCAAGAAATGTTATCAAATACAGTGATGCACAGCCATACAATATATAGAGTGAGAGAACTTGGAACACTCAGTCCTAAAAAGGATCTCAATCAAACCCCCACTACAGGGTTCTCAGATCATTTAAGAAGATGAGGCAGAAAAAGTATAATAAGCAGATAGAATAGAAGACAACAAGAAATTAAGACCGGAATACAGCAAAGCTGGCATATATAACATCTCACAGATACTGTGGCAGCTTTTGTACAGGCTGCATGGGGTTGTAATAGAAAGGATCCTGACAGTGGAAGGAGCAGTGAACACATGCTCTCATTCCTAATCCAGAAGTCATCTCCATTGGTAACCATTTTGCAAATGAAATACTAGCTTTGTCCAAGGGACTCTCTCTGGAGAAGCACACCACACATAATGCCAGGTCCTATGCCCAGTTGTAGATGGCCAACACAAAACTAATTCAATGGTATTTTTGGAAGTTTTGTCTAATAATATTAAGTCAGGGCATTCTCTCTCTCTCTCTCTCTCTCTCTCTCTCTCTCTCTCTCTCTCTCTCTCTCTCTCTCCCTGTCTCTCTCTTCCACAAACTTTGGTATATATTATGGATTCTTGTTTTGGCTTTTATTAGATTCCTGTGTGCAAATATGTGTGTCTCTGTGTCTGAATGCATTTCTTGTGCTTTTTCTCTGGCTCTTTTTCTTAATTGGTATATTTGTTATATTCTGATGTGTTTTTAGATTTGTTATTTACCTATTAACATTTTATTTATTTTATTATTACAGCTTAGATGTATGTTTTTTCTAACAAAATTTGAAAAGGGTGTGGTGCTGAGGGGAGTAGTGGCAAAAGAACAAGAATCATATTATATGGTATGAAAAGCTATTTTCAAGAAGCTAAAAGAAAATATGCATCATAGCAGAAAACAAAATTAATATTCTCTATAATTAATTGTAATAGGTTACTATATTTATTACAATTTTTCTAATTTTAAAGAGCAGTTTTTCAAGTTTACAATGGTACTCAAGTCTTATACCCACACTGTGTCACCTTCTTAGTTTCTTTTTTACATCAGGTTATTTGTATCATGGTTTAAATTACTCCATATAAAATGTCATATAGATATGATAAAACTATGAGCATCTCAACCCTCCTCAAACATGGATAAAATTGTCCTTTTGTTCTCTAGTTCTACAAAAGTACAAAAGAAATAGCTACTGCTAAGAATTACACCTTTGACTTATGAAGTATTCTTTTAAAGTATCAAGAAAATTCAGGGTATGCATTCTACTGTCAAAATGTTGCTAGGTTTTCTATGAATTTCAACATGCAACTGTGCACTGTCATCTACACATTTTCTCTTCTCATTTCATTTCTTTGCTTCTGGATTTAGCAACTCTTGAGAATTGATTTCCATCATGGTGGCATCTGATCTCTATCTCCCATCCTCTGTGAGTGAATGGTGTGTGAGACATGTTCTCAAGATAGAAGCAGCCTTAGAAAGCAGGCAACATGAGAGAAGACAAAAGATTTGTGATGGCAGAACTGGCATACTGATTCTACTCAACTTCATGTGGCTGATTTGCAGGGCCAAAGCCAAAGCATAACAAAATACACCTGTGCTCCATGAGTTATTATGAGCTGGAACTTGTTGAAGAACAAAGAAAAAAGTAGGCAAACTACTGAGCAGTTATAAGTAGCATGGTAGTAGAAAACCAAGACCTCTATTTTCTCAGTAAAAACTGAGATGAATTTCCAGGCTCAAGAACAGAGTTAGCTTTGCCAGAGTCAAAGGTCAGGCTAGCAAACCATAGAAGTAGTGGTATATATAGAGATAAGTTATATGTGTTATGGGATTGACCACACCAACAAGAAAAGATGGAGTCTAGAGGGCTAGACACAATACAGAGGGAGCTATTTGGAGATGCTGAAAACAAATACTAGAGAATTTGACTTCTGAGTGCAGGCTCAGAGGAATCTCCTCTCCAAAGAAGAGAAACAAGATTTACCATTCTGCTTTTTTTTTTTTTTTTGATCCTGCATAAGCTGTGTGATACCTACCCACCTTGATGGGCAAGTGTTATCTTTTCAGATTACTGATTAAATATTAATCTTTTACTGAGACACCCTCAAATAGATACTTTGGAAAGATTTGGGAGCCTTGTGGGCAATGTTAATTCAATCAACACATACAGTATCACAATTGGTATTTACATTATTTTTGGAAATTTTCCTTTTGAGACTATAGGACACAACTCATTCAATAATAATACTTTTTTGTTTTTAACTTTCAAATATTGAATAAACATGCTTTGATTATCATTAAATTCTATGCAACAGACTCGTCATCTTAATTCTTTTTATCTAGAATTTTTTCTCATGAAATCAATCAATTCTTACTATTCTCATTATATGAACATATTTGGAACATTTGAAGGAGGAAAGGAAAAGGAGACATTTTAAGACACTAGGTTATTTAAAATGAGCTCCACTGAAATAATTACACAATTATCATAATGAAAAACTGTGTACATTATCTGAAGTAGTAGATGAAGAAAGGGTTTTTTATTAGCACAGTCCCTCTCTCCACTCACCACAGTTTCCTTTCTGCCCCCTTCGGTCACCTTGTATGAGCTTCCCTCTCTTCCTCTGTTAGATTCTTTCTGTCTCTTAGTAACCCTTTCCCAGTAGGGAGTCTGGTTTAAAGTCTAATGTGACCAAGGCTTTTGTGTCACCTCATCCTAAGAGGAATCCTAAGAACAAAGTAAAAACAGAATGATATAGCCGGTGACAAAGGATACAGAAATAGATGAAATGGATTTCTAGTGCTTTGTTTCTTTTTGTATTCTTTTGTTTATTTTATTTAAGAGTTGTTAAAAGGATAGGTCACCTGCATTTATGTTTTCTTCATTGGTCTATACATTAAAGTAATTTTAGATACTTGTAAACCTACATTGAGAAAATGTTTTAATCATAGTCAATCAAACCAACCTTATTGTTTCCAATTAGTATTTCTACAATTTTTAAATGCTCCTAGAAGAAATTACTTTTATCTTGTGGAGACGAGAAGAAATTAAATGTTTGAAGTTGTTACAGAGGGAAGAGAAAAGGGAAGGAAGGGAAGGACAAAGAGGGGAAGAGGGAGTGAGATCCCAAGGGAGGTTTGGAGACTGCTGCTTCAGAAACAGCAAGAAGAAAGCCTGAAGAAAATGTCTATTTTTGGAAGATGAAATAATTACATCATATTTTACTAAGATGGGATAGAGACTTGAGAAATAAAAGCAAAACACTGAATTTTTTCATGTATTTATTTTTTTTCCTAACCTGCCATTGATATAATTTGACAAAGTGCCAAAAATGTTAGCATTCTGGCATATTACATTTATTTCAATCTCACAAATATATGCTGGGGCATTTCACCATCTGCTGTGTAAACTTCTTCTGTGGGAAGGACAATAGATACCTTTGCACATCCGTGTCAAAATGCTGTTATAGGGGATTTACTGTACTAAAGAGAAAGCAACCAAAATAAATGGAATGACAAGAAGGTTATGAGTCAGAACAGTGCAGAAAAAATGTTGAAATGCTTTTTATTTCATCCTGTTTTCAAACACTTGATATATTTACACAGAAACTAGATGCTTTCTACTGTTACTCAGTACAATAAGTCCTTATGAATCTATTCTTGGGGGTGACTAATAGTTTAAAAAATATTTTAGACTATATTCCTTAGCTAATTGTATTGTGTGTATTCCCACATTGTAGTAAATGAAAACTGGTTTAAAAATGGTATTTTGTGTTAATTAATTTAAATATTTGTAGGAAACAAACCATTTATAACACCAAACTGTTACTTTTAAAAAATGTGCTATGTTGCCTAAACACAAGCATTTTGTTATCAAATTGTTTATGGCATGCATCCAAGAAGAGTTTTAGTTAACTGTGTGTTCTCATAGTATTCCTGGTTTAGCTAATAGTCCCTTATAGGGAATATATCAATTTCTTTAATGGAAAATTCTCTCTTTCTCCCCCTTTTATTCCTCTTACATGCATACACCTGTGCTTATTCATTTGCTCACACAACATACACACAAAAACGTACACACACACACACACACACACACACACACACACACACACTTTATGTCCTTCATTTTTAGGAATGTTTTTCTAGTCCACCCTCACCTTCCACCTGGCCACAGAATTTGGCTTATAAGATTCATTTCCAGGAAGAGTTTTGAGATTTCTAACCAAGTTTAGCAACTCTTCTGCCGCAATTGTATATTGCCACATTTCCTCATGAAAACTGAAAATCAATTTATTTCTTCAGTGGATATTTGAATTTTTTGAAAATTAAAAATGATAAAACACAAATTTCTTTGACTTTATAGATATACAAGCAATGAAACTCATAAAATTTAACTGAAATATTATTGCATAAACAACACTTCATTGAAATAGATGTTTTAATATAAGAAAAATGCTACATATATCCACATTTAAGGCTAAATATCTATTCACACAAATATGCATATACAAGTAATATACTTAAAAAACCTCAGAAAATGTCATGTGCATACAATGTTGTCAAGACTCTATGAACATCAATTTATGATCATTTTCAAGAGAAGTTAGTCTGTGATTCCCAAGGTTCTGTCAATAATGTGGAAGAGTGTGGTGATATATTGTTTGTACAAATAAAACTTTTCTAAAGATTAGAGGGTGGAGCTTGCCATTAGCTAACTATCAAAGTCTGGAGGTCTGTACAGACAGGAAATGAGATGGCTGGGTGGAGAAAAGAATATAGTCACGAAAGTCATGGTAATTTATTGTAGTTACCTCTAGAATATTATAAAATCACTTTGGAAAGGGAAAATGTAAACAAAGGATTTTCTCAGCTTTGAAAACATTGGTATAGAATTGCTTAAAGCAGTCCTGTTTTGTTGCTGTTCATAGAATTTAGGTCCTTGTGTGTGGCAGCTAAACACTCTACTATTGAGCTGCACCCACAACCTCTGAAGAGTAGGCTTTTAAAAGTTCAACAATTAATATTGATCATTTGAAAACATTTATTGCGTTAGTACAGTGCAACAAGGTCTGCAAGGACCTCCACAGAGGCAAATAAGTTCGGCCCCTCTTCTTCCAAGGTTTTGCAATGCTGATATAGTCCTTGTATGTTTTTTTGTGATAAAAGAAGTGGAAAATCCAATCATACAGATTTATTGATACAACATGAACATAGACATAAATATAAAAAATGATCTATTGCAATCAATGTGTAGAAGCAGAACACTACATGAAAGAAAGTATGCTTGATCATAACCCAGGTTCCTTCTTTGTGATCATTTGCTATTTCTTATAAAAGTCTTGGGGGACATTTCCTGTGACTGTCACTGGAGATTTTGTTAGATAATTCATGGCTATTGGGGGGAGTATTTCACCCTTATGGTGTAATTCCATTTGATACAATGTACACACACACACACACACACACACACACACACACACACACACACACACACTTTTGTAAATTTGTGTGATCTTCAAAAAATATAACACACTAAGCATGGAAAATACCCCTCCACTCTGGTGAGATGGTGTGACATGGGAATGCAACAAACAAAATTAGAATGGGATTTGAAGTTACAGAAGGTAGTGGAAATTCCATCCAGTACAGGTGCAACATAAAGGGGTCATTTCTTGCAGCTGAGCCTCAGATGTTCTCAGCGCTCATTGCTCCTGCACCACAAGCATCTAAGAAAGCACAATTGATATCAATCAAAGAATGTTCAGCTGAATGCAGCAGATGCTGTTTCTAAACTGTATTGTTTAGGATTATATCTTCCCAGCAGTAAGGAACTGGAACAGCCACTAAAAGGTTTTCTTTTCACATACTAGAAACTGGTGACTAGTTCCCACATCACTGAAGCCTTGGACCTAATATTTCCCCTTTGTGTTACCCTTTACACTGCACTAACTGAGTAGTGAATTGCTTAACATTTTGGACCCAGTTAAAGAATGTTTATGTTGCTGTATTTGTCCTTATTGTCTTAAAATGAAGATTCAATGATGTAAAACTAGCAAAATTGTTATAGCAAAGTAATTATATCCAGAATGTCTATAGTTCCTCAGAAATGCTTGGCAATTCTTATCTTGTTAGGAGTGCTAAACCAGGTCCCCAGAACTTAGCACAACCTATGCCATCATGGAAGTACCTACCATTCAAGACTTGGAACCAAGCATGTAGGCAGCAAAATTTTTCAAAATGAAAACAAAGACTTAAATCTGTCACAGTTCACAGTTTGGGGAAATTCCCTACATATAATAACCTTGCATTTTGGCTTCTGTGTTTTTGCTTCCGGCTAACTCTCCTTGCTAACTGAGATGTACCTACTGAGGCTGTGGTGTTTGTGCTTAAAAACTCACCCTGAGAAAGGCTTGGGATGGAACTTGTGCCGCAAACACCCAGTGTAACCTCCAGCAGGCTAATAAAAACTTTCTATTGCCATGAACTCTGAATATATATAATTCAGAGATCTTTGTGTTCTCATTTAAAACTAGCTGATTGGCTTCTGTCTATGAGCATGAATTAATACTTAATTTTATCTTGGAGAGTAGGTAGGCGGTTTCTTGTTCTCTGTATGTAGAAATGGTCACAGTCTAAACATGCTAATTGTATTGTCTATGTTATTTTGGATAATTGTGATGTAATTTTTCCTTCCTTAGACATTAAAAATGAAACCTTTAAATTCAACTTCCAAAAATAGTCTTCAATAGTAGAGATGTACATCCATTGATAGAATTATCACATACAATACAAATAGCCCCTGATTCCCCAACTTTTGTAAACAGGTGTGGTGGCAGAGATTCTGCACTGAGAACAACAACATTGGGTAATTGTAAACTCAGGTTCTGCCTTGGCTATATTACAAGTTTGTGGCCGGCATAAGGTAAATATGACTCCATCTCAAAATACTAAAATAGCTTACCTATTTTTTTAATGTTTAGGAAAATATGCATCCTTTCCTATGACTACTGTGAAGATAAAATCCAGTTTGTGGTTGAGAGCTGAGAAGAAATCTTAGTTATGTGCAGAAATGAAGAAGTTTCTCTGCTCCAATTTTTTACTGAACAATCTTTTTTTTCTTTTGTGCCTGGTCCAGCAGCCGATTAGCCCCAAATAAATACACAAACACTTATATTAATTTGTAAACTGTTTGGCCAATGGCTAGAGCTTCTTACTGGCTAGCCCTCTCTTAATTATTAGACCATTTCTATTAATCTAAGTATTTCCACTTGCTCTTGGCTTACCTATTTATGGCCCAACATGTTACTTCTGGCTCTACATGACATCTCTTACTGGTGGCTTCTCTCTGAATCCTCTCCCCAGAATACTCATCATCTCATAGCCCCAAAACATATACTTCCTGCCTGGCTAATGAACAATTCATCAACCAGTAAGAGAAACATTATACAGAAGGACATCCCCCATAAAATCTGAGAATACAAATTTCGGACTTTGATTTGTCAAAACTTTCCCTTGTAAATTCCCTTTCTTTTATCAAGTTGCAACAGGAAGCAGATATCACACCATTTTTTCCTACTTTGTCAGTTTTCCTACATCTTCCATCCACATCTTCAAGGGTAACATAAAGAAAGCTTTTAAGCATAAGGGGAAAAAAGAAGAAGAGGAAAATGAATGTGTGAGTAACCCAAAAATAACTTCAGACACATGTATGCAATATCATACACCTTGGGATGTATTTGTGTTAATTTATATAATGGAAAGTATCTCATGCCTTTAATTAAGTCAAAGATAAGAGACAATTCCTTTGATGGGCCTAATATAACAAAAGTAATCCTCATAAAACTGATGTTCAAGAAATCGGAGTCAGAGGAGTGATATAATTATGTACACCAGTGTCATGGTCTCAGTAAGTTGGATAAAGCCATAAGCTAAGGAAAATGGGTAGTGAATTAAAACTAGAAAGAAAATGGGCATACATGAATCTCTTTCTCTCCTGAAAGATCAGCACCATCTGAATTTAGTCCTTATCCTAGGATGACTTTGGATTTCTGAGTTAGAGCACATACGAAAATCATGGTGTTGGGCTGAGCCACAGCATTTTTGGTAATTTGTTAAAACAGAAATTGAAAACATGTATAGCAATAGTGGATACTTTGAAACAATTTTGACTTCTGCTAGAAGCATAGTCTACATGTATGCTGTTTTGGAAAGGTCTGGAATAGGTGGACAGGAGCAGTTATTTGTTTCATTGTATTCTTCTCGAAGTGACAAATGGACGCCTAATACAAGATCATCTCTGCATGATTGACAAAGTCCTATGGCTAGATGTTTGTTTCTCTGTTTTCATGACAAACTAAATATTAATGTTTTAAAGTTCATTTTACTTCCTTACTGTAAGCAAGTTCTTTTGACTGAGGAAGGTACTACTCTAAGTAAATCGCAACTCATTTGATCAGAAGCTGAGACATATGATATCTTTTCTCTTTTATCTTACTTTGCATACTGTCTTAAAAGAACATATTGCTTGATTCCTTCATATTTATTTTTGTCTTCCTCACAAAATTGGCAAGTAACCACTTGTTCAAAAGTATGCTGTTCTGTGTTCTGGGAAGGACCTTATTTTACCTCATTAAAGAGGTAAAAGAAACACCTTGAGTTTTGGTAAAGAAGCTTAATAGGAAGAGACCACCTCTGTTTAACACAAAGAAGCTGTTTCTTGCAAAAGAGACCTGCTTATCTCCCAAAGGAGACTGTACAGTCTTTTTACTTTATGTAGTGATTTTAATTTGTTTAAGGTTATTTTTAAAGGTTATTTTTTTATATATACTGTCAGAGTCATTGCTGTTACACTATTCATGACCCTGGCCTTTGCATAGACACATGTACATAACACAATGCAGAATATTAAAAAAAGAAGGCACAGAAAAATCAATTATTTTTGTAACCTTAAAAATGCTTCTAGTAGAAAAAGAGAGCAGGGCTAATGAGATACCTCCCAGAGGCAGATGTCGGGGTTCCATGTAAAATGACCATACGCTCAGGGTCGGATGTTCAGCAACCCTCTGAGCCAGGGTCACTTTACTTGCAAGACAAGTCAGGGCTCAGGGCTTCAAGAGACTGTTATAAGATTGGTTCAGATTTTTATGATACTTTAGACAGCATTGCAGTGCTAAAATGTGATGAAAAAAGCCAACTCTTGTGTCTCATGCTTTTAATTTTAGCCCTTTAGGAGGCTGATTCAGGAGGGTTGCCACAAGTTTGAAAGTATCCTGGGTTACTTAGTGAGTTTCAGACTGGCATAGGCTACATCTCGAGACATTGTCTCTGAAGGAGAAAAAAAAAACAGAACATGTACAATATGGAAAAAGACAAAATCTTCAATGATAAAATTGCAAAAAGAAGACTGGATTATAGAAACTATTGACTGAAATAAAAAGCCAAAGTAGGCTGCAGACCAGTTCAATAATGCCTCACCTAGCATGAGAAAGGGAGGGGGGCAGCATAGCAAAATTGTACAGAATGACTCGAAATAAAATGGAAAAAAAACCCTAGACTTATCAGAGGTTGCCACCTGAATCTGCAGATCAGGTATCAAAGATCCATGAATTGTTTTCATCTAAATTGTGTATCTTTTTCAGCCAATTAGCTTTGTTTTGTAGGTATGTCTTTTGAAGAAAATTACCACTCAGTTTTCAACACAGCATGGCTCTAAAGAAATTCAGAACAGAGCTGCAGTGACTGTTTGACTTGTACTGGAATAGTCTTTGTCATATTTTTACTTCAATTTTATTAAAGGTTCTGTGCTAGGGGAGAGGAAACAGCAAAGGTATCCCTGAGATTCCCACAGAGATATTTGCAGTTTACTGACAGTGTGGCTTTGAGATATAACTTAAGAGTTCTGTAAGAAAAACTTTCAGCCAAACTGTGAATTGGAAGGGGATTTAAAAATCGGGATTTTTTTATGGATTTAATGTATTTAAGCCTTTGACTTGTATAGAATAATTTACACTTTAAAATGATGAATTGAAGAAGTGTATATCAAAATAAAAACTAGGCACTTGCATTTTATCAGAAAATGGTATGTATTGAATCACAATAATAAATACACTGAAAATTAAAAATTAGCCAACTCAGGGAAAGCAATGTGGCTCCCAGAAATTAAAAGAAATAAAACACAAACTATTAATTGAATGTTTTCAATGATGATATGTCTATTTATCTAGTGTTGGAAGTTTAAAAGTAATACAAAGAAGATGATTAGGAAGCAGGTCTGTATAAGCTAAAGAACTGGGTTGAAAGTTTCTTTGTGTCATTTAGTTATAAAGATTGTAAAGCAGCTGCCAAAAAGGAGTTGCTTCCTCTAATCAGACACTCTGAGTCTGAGGCAGGTATGCTTAGAAGATGGACAAATGGGCTGGATTTGCAGACTAACAGCAAGGTCTTCTCCCAGAAGGGACTTCTCTTCAGTACTCCATCTGTAGGAACACATAGAGCTTCTTGCACCAGAGGAAATGGTTCAAGAAATTTCCAAACACAGTATCATGTAGAGAAACATTTTCTTTCTTCAAATATTATTGGTAAGAAAATACTTTCTCTTCTGACATAGAACATATATTCAAGTCAAAACTCCATTTGCTTCTGGAGACATAAACACCAGTATGTGTGGCTTCTTGTGTCCTGGCAGTGTAGATTTCATCAAATGAAAGCATTTGGTTTAGTTTTTGTTGATAAAAAGTAGTGAATGGATGTCACCACCACACTCAAATATAAGAATCAGTGTTCACTATCAGCTCCTGCAAGCCTGCAAGTGCACTGTTACATTCCAAAATTTTAGAACTGCAATATTCTCTGTAAAACAAAAGCAAGTTATGCCACAAAATGCAAAGGACCAACACTTCAATTTTGTTTGGAAGTGATTTGAGTTTTTGAGGTCACAGTTGAAAATTGGGAAAAACTCCTTATAATATTAATAAACCCAAGTGAACATTGCAGAAACAAATATTTGTAAGATAGGCATGTGTATACGGACACATTGCATTAAACCTTTAATACATGGAGAAATATATAGAAGTTTCATGTATTTATTTTAAAAATGTACAGTGTTATGTAAATCTAGCTTATTTTTTATCCAGTGACATCTTAGAAAATTTTATTATAGCCTTAACAAATGTAATTGACATTAGTATACTGAATAGATAAATATAAAATTCTGATACACTTTCCAATTTTTAAGCCTCCAGAGGAAAACAGACTACTACAATAATAGAGAGCAATATTGTTGTAATTCTAATTCAGGTACATCCCTGAATAAAAACATCATTGTCTTCAAAGCTCTTTCACTTGGGACATGGGACTGTGATGTAACACAGACATCTTGAAGCAAATGTGCTGCATTTTTTAGCAACGTTACATTTTGGATTAGGAACAAGGTTCTTAACTCTACAATTAATACTTCTACTCAAAGTTCCTTTTCAAAGGGAATTTTTGAAGCGCTTGTATCATTTTATAACAAGTCAACATTGATGGGTGTGAGAAGACTGCATCTGCTGGAAAAGTAGTGACTGCTGGCAGTGAGTTTGGGTAGCAATGTTCAAAAGAAAATACTCCTGCTATCACCATTGTTGAAGTTCCTTTATTAAACTAAAATGGCATTCATAGATGTAAAATCACAGTGGGTGGCTGTCTATAACAGAGAGTATTGGACCAGGTTCTGATACTATCAAATGCTGAGAACTCATTGTAACAAGATAAAATTAACAAAGGTTATTTTGAGTCATTTCAGAGTTCATGTAAAAGTTGACAATTATTATGTCACCCAAAGTCAATTCATAGTTTCATTTTAGAATTTAAAATATATTCACCATAATGAGCTCTCTTCTTTCATATTAATTTCATAGTTCAAAATAAATTTATTTACTGATCACAGATAGAATCAAGGAGCTAAATATAAACTATTAAGCTATGTAGTTAATTCTGCCTATCTATCTCTCCTTCAATTATCACCTAATTATATATCAACTATCTCAATCATGTGATGAGCAAGAACCTAGAATATATTTCCCTTCTTTAACTTGAATTGACAGTGGGAAAATCTAGGCAGCAAACGAAAACTCTGGTGGTAATTTATTATTATTATTATTATTATTATTATTATTATTATTATTATTATTATTATTTACAACAGAAGAAATACTCAAGCAATACCTTCCTGTTTCTATTCCCACATCCTTTATACAGAGCTAGAATTTTTTTTTATGAAGAAAGGACAGAAAATAAAGATCTTCCCCAAAAGCATTTCACTCTCAATATCTGCTATATGTATGTGCAGCGGATGCTCATTAACATTATAGATTTGCAGTGTCTGGCTAAGTGCTACATCTGTAATTTTTAGTTTAAATTATAGCAATATTGAACAGAAGATACGCAAGAGCACTTACTTCAAATTATATGTCTTTTCTTTCTAAAAATGAGATATTAACTGCATCCTGCCTTAGTCCTGTTGAGCATTTGCTCATATTTCTTAAAGACAGGTGTTTAAATTAGTATGTTCCTTTTGAAAATGTCATTACTGAAGACATTTCATTCCTTTCATGATAACCCCTTTTCAAATAAGTCTAATAAGTAGTTCCACACAGAATTGATTTCCCTTTGAAATAATGAGGAGAAATAATGAGCAATAGATATTTACAGGTAGAAGTGGCAGTGACTGCACTTGTGAATTAACAGGTTTGGGTGACAATTGCTGCAAGGAACTCACAGAAAATCCTCTAGGGCAGTCATGCTCTACTGGGTGAATAATATGCTTTGGATGTTTCTCTAAATATGTATTTACATGAATGATCATAGCAGCTATAACAAGACAATTACATCAAGGAAGTGAGTAATATACTCTTTATGAAACTTGATGGAGTAGTACCTCTTTATTTAGTACAAAACATGATTTTCAGTAAGACTTTCAAATACAATATATTTTTTTCATTCAGAGGGAGCAGCCTAAGAATACTATGTTTTTGTTTTTTTTTTTTTTGAGGGAAGATATACTAATAATTGAAAGGTTCAGGCATTATGCTGGCCTGCCCCTGTTACCTGGTGGAATCCACTCAGGCAATATCCTGGTCAGCCCAAGGTTCCATGGGAAAGAAGTCTGCACACAGGTGCAGAGGACCCCTTTAAAAGATAGGCTCCTGCCCCTTTACTCCTCTTTCTCTCTCTCTCTGTCTGTCTCTCTCTCTCTCCCCCTGTTTCTCTGTTTCCCGCTCTGTCTCTCTATGGCGACCGGCCATGGCGGTCAGCCATTACCCTGTTCCTCTTCTTAGTCTACCCATTCTACCGGCCCTTATAATAAACTTATAGTCAATCTGTCTGTCTCAATATTTCTCTTTTCTTCTTCTTAAACAAAAGAATAACAATAATGATTACTCTCTCCGAGAAATCATATCTATTATTTTATTAATGGTCTATTTTCAAGTAGTTCAAATAGTTACATTTTACTTTGTTCTTATCTATTGTTTAAGTAATCCTTGGTGAGAATTAATAATGATGTAATTTAAAAAAGATGATCAATTGACATTATAACATCACAGAAGAACTCAAGAACTGATATGTCAGTAACATGAGGATTAGAGGCCAGATTCATAGGCATAAGATTAAAATCTCACTTACTTAATAATGTCTATGTCTAGAGTTCTTACTGTCAGAATTATCTTGTTTCTACATATTTTTGGGAACTTTAAATATGTGTCCAGTGTTTAGAAGGAAAAGAAGTCAGTCTAATGTGTACTTGGCCTTATTTGTGAATGTGTTTGTTGAAAATATTTGCACACTATATTTGAGAACAGAATAGAAACCTCGGAAAGTTTTCCTAATTTTAATAGACATATAGACACTGTAACTATCTCCTAAACTCCTTATCATAATAAAATGCTCAACAGCTATATGATTAGGATATATTAACTTACTTTTTATTTATTCTATGTCTTTTATTATCATGAATCGCAATCCCATTAATTTCCTGTAGCTTTGAATGCTCCCTCTGCTCTCACATCACCATCCAAATAAAATTTCAGAGAAAACAATAAAAAAGAAAAGGAAAAAAAAGTCTCATCATGGAAGCTGAAGTGTGACACAGTGGTTCACACAGTAATGCAGTAAACCCTTTAGTTCATTGGAAAAGAATGATTGGTCTGGCTTGAGGCTTCTGGTTTCTGCTACACTCTTGATGCTGGACCCTCATTTGAACTCCTCTTGGTTATCCTGTTGTTGCCCTTGGATGCAGAGATATTACAGCTTTAGGTCTGTAGGACCAGTCCCTTCACTTGCTCTAACAGATCACAGATAAGGATGTTGGTGTGGGCCAACAAATAAGCCTTATTCTGAGCCTGGGTTGTTTCAGTGTTGGTCAGCCCAAAAGATCTCTCCCTTGTCCTCACCACCAGAGTAAATTCTGCATTGCCCTGGTGAGTTCACCCCTTACAGTGATGAGCATTGTGGGGGATATCTCCTGCTTTCATGTCCTCAGGGTCTGGTGTGCCACCCCCTACTCCTTCAGGACCAGTTCCACTGTGTAATACTTTGAAGTGAATGGTAATACATCATCACCTTTGTATTTATAAAGCTTTCCTATTACATGGCTCACCATAGACAATCCAAATTTGCGGCCACAACTTCATTTCTGCTATGTTACTCTGAGTCTGTTGCATACTTCATAAAACAGTCATTCTGGCATGTGAGCACACAGTTTGAAGAGGGGTGAGTATAATCATTTTCAAACCAAAACTATTTGAAATGATTACATTCTGTGTTGACCCAGTTCATGTCTTACTCTTGTCATATTTCCATGAATATTTCAGTGTACCAACTATTAAAGTAGCCTTTTATATTTCCTAGTTACTGAAAGTGGTATAGAGTTCCTTCAAATTACAAGAGAGGACAGTGAGTTCCATGGAAAGGGATGCTGGATTTAATCCCTTGTAGATTCGAAGGTAAATTTGTGTTGTGTTTTGTTAGTCAACAAAATTTGGAAATGCATAGCTTTTTGTTTGTTTTTAAAAAATCATACTTTCAAAAGGCTGGAGTTAGTGTTCAAGATTATATTCAATTCACAACATGAAATTTATAACTAATAGGGGTGCAGCTTAAAAAGGTACTGTCCCCTAGAGCACAAATGGACTTTGGGAGCCCATTCCTTATGGAGGGATACTACTGCAGCCCAGATACAGCAAGGAGGGCCTAGGCCCTCCCCCAAATGATATGACAGACTTTGAACATCCCCTGTGGAGGGCTCACTTTCCCTGGGGAGGAATTGGGGGTTGGGTTGGGGGAGTTGGGGGAATATGGGAGGATGGGAGAGCAAGGGAATGGGGGGATGGATATGTAAATATGAGTAGTAATTACAGAATAAAAATATATAAAAAAGGAATGGTTACCACTGGTTTACTATAACAACTATTAATATTTTTGATATCCAAAGAAATCTGGTATTTTGTACTACACTATTGAGCTTGTGAGGTGACATCATTGCTCATTTTATATTTATAAGCATTATAATTAGAAAATTGTGAGTTTTCTAGGAAGTGAATGAAAATTACTACTAAGGTTATCTTCAAAATAATTCAAGTAACTATATCTAATCTATGTCAGCCAGCAGTCTTATCTCTAATGGCAATTTTATTTTGTTGAAAACTCCTCCTATTTGGCTAATCTGTGACCTCATAATTCTGTAAAAACTAAATGTAATAGTGTTAATTGTTTTTTTTTTTTTGACAGCATTGATCATCACTTGGGAAATGAGTGTGCCTCTGGGATGTCTGTGGGAGATTATCTTGATTATATTAACTGATACAGGAAGCCTCATTTTAACTCTTGGCAGGACCAGTCCTTGCCAGGTAGGCTGGATGATAAACACGGAGGAAGTGAGATGATCAGTAGCGTGTGTGCATTCCTTTATCTCTTCTTTTTGAATATGAACTCAATATGACCACCTCTCTTGAGCTCCAGCCACTGCGACTTTATTACAGTATTGAATAACCTGGAACTGTGAGATAAAGAAACCCTTTTTTCAAAACATTGGTTTTCTCAGAGTATTTCATCACAGCAACTGGAAAGGAAGTGAAGATGATGGAAACAACAAACAACAGTGTCAAAATGTCCTGAAACATTGCCTTCATTTCATCCTTGTTTGGCCTTGACAGGAGGTTTAGTGCCTAGCATTACTGCATCTTGTTATACCATGTACAGTTGATATCCCTCCTTGAATTGCTCTTTTCTGAAAGGAAATGGAGGAACAACGGATCTGGAGGAAAGTGGAGCAGGAACTGAGAGCAATGGACAGAGGAGAGGCTGTGGCCAGGATGTATAATATGAAAGAAGAATAAATAAAAAGAAAAATGTCTCCTTGATTCAATGATCTATTGCTTCTATATTTAACAATTCAATTTTTTTCATCTTAATTTGATTGTGATGCTTGGATTGAATCGACATGATAAGTATATGTTTTAAGTTAAAATAAAGTTATACAATTTTCCTCCTTTTTTCCTTGAAGCTCCTTCCATGTAATTCTTTTACTCTCATCTGAATTCATGGTTTCTGGCCTATATTTTTGTAATTGTTGTTACATACATGCATACATATAATATATCCAAATTTCATAACTACAATCTTCTCTAGCTATGCTAATATACAAGTGAGGTAAGAAAATAGGGCTGAGGATTGGTGTCAAAATTGGCGTGGGAAAGAAACATTGGGATAGGGCTGGAACTGTCCCCTCCCCCAGCCCTGAAAATAGAGACCCCTTATAACATAACAACATGGAGATATCAGAGCCCATTGATATTTAGCTGTTAGAGAAGGATGGCACTTTGGGAACGACTACTTTCCTGAGCCTCATGTGCTTCCCGTGTCACTGGCCCAAATTCAGTCTTGAAAGTGATTTTCTCTTTTCAACTGAATGGCTTGTGTTTCTAAATTCCAATTCATCCCTGGTCCAACTCTTTGGTACAGGTGAGGACAGCGTGAAAATCTCAGCTGGTGCCCCTAGACTACTGTCCATGCCTAAAATAAATGTTTCACTTTTGAGTCTGCCCTGGAAAGTACTGAGTAACTATGAACATGAAAAGAGTTTCAATGCTTGATAAGAGAACAACAGCAAAATTATTGTTCAATTCAATTGAAATAGTACTATTAAAATATCTAATACATAAACATTCTCTTTTATTAATTAACATACATATTCTTAAAATAGCTATTAAACTTCTATTACAGTTGCTCAACCTAATCTATTCATTCAGTTTATGCTATATTACTATTTGTCAATTAAATCTAGACAGTAAATGTTCAAGAAAGCTATGTTCCTATATCAAATAGGAATGGACTTATCAAATTTATAATGAAAATTATAAGAAACTATCACTTTTCATAGGATGATATTTGATATAGATTAATGCCTGTTCTCCCTAAAAATAATCTTAAAGATAGAAAATTATCTGGCTAATATTTTTCCATATAACATGCCATTTATAATTTTCACACTCGACAGTTTTCATTTTTTGTTTTCTTAGCTTTTTTCTTTAATTTTTTGCCTACTATATTTCTTCTTTTTTTTCTCTTACACATAAAGAAAATGTATGCATTTATACTTTATATATATATATATACATATATATACATAAATATATACCCACACACATATATATTATATAACATGATACATACATATGTACATACATACACACATATATACATGCATGCATACATGCATATAGAGATGATATGCATAACAGTGGAATGGTGAAATAGTTAATTAATTATTAATCATATCTTCTTGGATTTTATATTTTTGAGAGAGGTTCTCATGTAGCCCATGCTGTCCTTAAACTTACTATGTAGCTGAAAACAATCTTGAGCTACTAAACTTCCCAAGTGCTGCAGTTACAGGTATGCACCACTATAACAGTTTTCTGTAATAGAAGGGATCAAACCCAGAACTTCTTTAATGCTAGGTAAGTACTCTGACAATTGAGCTACATCCTCAGCTTTTCCTGGAATTTTTTCTTACACTTAGCTATTTCTCTACTTTGGTCAATTTCCTTCATACACATGCATACCTGTAATGATTTATGGATCATGATTTCACAGAGGTCAATGAGCTGATCAATCAGAATTTTGAGGACTGCTGATTGACCCACTGTCACTCATCTGATGTTTCTTCAATGTGACAACACTCAACAGTTAGCTAACATCAGTGTTCTATGGCAGAATTGGTTCCAATTTCATATAGACAGCTGCATATTTGAACATGATGAACTGACAGGGTTTAGAACAATGCCTAAATTAATCAGAACAAAAGACACTTTTTATACATTCTTTACATCTATTTTGTCCACTAACGTGAAGATAATAGAAGAAAACAGGCCCTTTATGAATGACACACAAGTTGGTTTTGTTCACTGTGGCTGGAACTAAGGACTGTCAAACACTGCTCCTTCATCATCTCAGGCATCTGTGGACCTGTGTATAGCAAGTCTGCTTTTACCACTCACACAGTGACATTGCAAGAGCCACTGTCCTCACCTACCTATGACTGCCTCTAATTTCTTTTTCTTCCTTCTTCTTTCATCTATCATTAGGACTAATTCACACAGATTCCATTACTATTATTGAAAATCACTTATTTACACTGTTAGTAGCAGTATACATTTTTTTGTTGTTTTTCAAGGAAAT
This sequence comes from Cricetulus griseus, assembly GCF_003668045.3. Taxonomy (NCBI): domain Eukaryota; kingdom Metazoa; phylum Chordata; class Mammalia; order Rodentia; family Cricetidae; genus Cricetulus; species Cricetulus griseus. The sequence continues at coordinate 19,003,565 of NW_023276807.1, read as the reverse complement.
TAAGGACAATACTGAAATGGCTTTCTGTCATTTTATTGTTTTCTCCTCCTCCATCTCACCTTGATGTTAAAGTGTTCTCCAGTAGAATAAGAGGAAAATATTTAAATTTGTAAGGTCATAATCATGTGAAAGTTTAATCATTAGAACCTTCAGGATAAGTACTTCTTTCTCCTTAGAGTCCTTTGATGAAACAGAAGGAACGGGCTTGTCAGGCTACACGAAGGGGAGCATACACGCTGTACACGGAACTGTAATTTCATCCACGAGTACAGAGTATTGTAGTGAGATATCCACCCCTCTCTCACCCATTTAGGCGTGGTCACAGGTAAGGATGCTTTGGGGGAAGGGAGGCCCCACCTTGCTCTCTTTTTGTTCTGGTCAGGTCAGAGAGCAACCTGGGTGTGGATCCTCGGAGCAGGAATTTGTGGGTCATCTATTTCTTATGTAAGTGACTTCTCACCGAATAAAATTAAACTATATTTAACCTAGTCCCGTGTATCTTAATCTTTGCAGAGTATAGCACAGAGTTCCTTCAGAAAGTACACATAGAACTGTTGCACTGACCCAGAATTACTTTCTTTATTAAAGTCTTATCTCACAATTTATCAGCTTTCATGTTCCTAAAAGCAATAGTTTCGCTATGAAATAATAAAAATATGTTGATAAATTTCCAAATTTTAGGAAGTGTTCTTTTCACACGTACTTGGATATATTTTAACTTTAAAATATATTGAAAAAAGCCCCATGGATTTCATTAAAAAAAATATTCTCCATAGTGCTAAATGCTCCATCTAGTGGCATAATTGAGCCCTGATATATTTTATCACACCAAAAATACAGTAATATTTCTTCTTTCACGTATGCTGTTTAGTTTGTGGTTAAGAAAAGACACTGACATTATGACTCAGAAACGTACATAATCAATACATCTCTGTTTACTGTTTGTTTGAATCTGTCTCTAATTCAGAAAATTATACCACAGACTGAAAATTAGATAGTAGTTTAATATTTTTCCTAATAATGACATAAAATAATTGAAATTCAAGATCAGGAAAATGTTTGCAAACAGACCAAAGTATANTGTGTGTGTGTGTACTGTTTGGTAATTTCTCATATATTCATGTTTAGAATATAGTCTTAAGATTCTTCAAAGAACTTAAACAAATGTATATTGTCAAACTCATTCGGTTATGAAAGAAATATCAAATACGAAATGATAATGTAGTTCTATTAACTTGATAAAATCATATTCTACCTCATAATCAAATTTTAAAGTTAAGAAAATCATGAGCTTATATGGGGAAACAGGAATGAAAACTTATGATGATGTCATGATATAAGGAGAGTACAATCTTGTGTCCATAAATATAAATGAAATATTTATTACAGTTTTATCAAAATTAGCAGAGGATATATTTCTTTTATTTTTACTTTAATCTTTGTGTGTGTGTGTGTAGTATGTGAATTTGTGTTTTCTAATAAGTATCATGGTATACATGTGTAGATCAGAGGACAACCACAAATGTCAATTTTCTCTTTCTACCCTGTAAGTTCAGGTAATAGAACTCAGGCACTTAGGCTTGGTGAGAGGAACCTTTACTCATTGAATCTTGTCAACAGTTCCTTCACCTCCTGTTACTTTATTCATGCATTTTGTTTCCAGTAGGCCCTAGGGGATGATCATTTTTATTTTCTTCTGTCTTCATCATTGACATGACATTTTTTATCTTGAAGTCAAGAACTGCCCATGTGAATTTTATCACTAAAGAAATGTGAGCATAGTTGCTTATGACCAATTTGTCAGAATTTTGTCAGGTATCATGTGGAGAACATAATTCAGAAGGATTATTGCCAGGGATGGGAAATTGGTAGGTTGACTCTTGCAATAGTAAAGGGAGAATAGTACATTAAACAGCATATTCGGACCATCAGACCTGCAAGCCTCTAAAGGATTGTACTAATTGGTGATCTGCCTGTTTTCCTTTTTCAGGGAGTAACCTGGGCTTCAAACAGAAACCAGGATGGGTCAGAGTGGAAAAGTACACTTCTTGTCTCCAATGCTGCTGCTTCTCCTTGGCATGTTTTCAAGAAGAATCTTTATCTTGACTCATGCTGAGGCTAGGCCAAAGTTCAGCAGCTTAGGAGGAGATCAGCTTAACTAAGGAATCCTGCCTCAGTCAAATCTATACCAGTGTGCTGTTTTGGGGTTTTTTGGAACAAAAAGAAGAGAAATTTCTTGAGTGTACTTTTTTCCCTCCCCCAACATCTCCCGGATCATAAGGTTCAGATGAAATCC